>NW_010135332.1:0-17283 GCF_000699245.1 Pterocles gutturalis
TTATATATTAATATATATATTAATTCAGGATCTAAGCTGAAAAGAGAAGAGGAACAACAAGCAAACAGTCTATTAACATAGTACAAAGTGAATGTATAGAGAGACTTGCATCAAAGCAGAGAAGGGCAGTGTCCTGGCTTTGCCTTGCATCACCGATGACCTAACTGCTGAAAGTGAGGAAAAAGAAGCCTCTCCCACCAACCAGTTCTGTGTTGGACAACACTGCAGTAAAAATGAAATCCAGAATGAGTACCATGCAAAGAAAGATAAACTACAGTTCAGCCAGTGTGTACCTTAACAAATCAAAGCAAATTGATTGTCCTTACTGTTGCCTGAGATGCTCTTGTGTTTCGCTATAGGAACTGCTTGATATTTTGCTTTATAAAGTTCTAGCCTTTGTGAATCTTGCTGCTTGTTTGGGTTGTCGTTCATTATTACTTTATTTGATCAGCTTAGATTCTAAACTGGTCTAGCATTTCTACAATCATCCAAAAGACACTGGATTTTATCAGAAACATTCTGAAGATGGGCAAACCCAGTCTATTTTCCAATGCAATGAAATACTTTTCATTAGTTTTATATAGAAAATAAAATTAATTAAATACAAGGGCCTGAATTAGGGCAAGGACTCTGGTATGTTAGATACTATTTAATCATCTATAAAGATTTGATTTCTGTTTCAAAATGCTTATAAGCAAAGGCATTACCCCTGCAGCTAGTAACTTACAGTCAGATTCCCCCAAAATTACACTGTCCATAAAGTCCCTACGGCTCCTTGCAGTTTACGTGTCTCACACTGGTGTGTTGCTCAGGCTGGTTTTACAAAGTTGAAAATACTCGTAAGGCTGAGAAAAAAGGAACGAGCGTACATGAGAACTTGGTGCTGCTTAAGGATATTATCAAAAGCTCACTGTCATACGGAGATTTCCTCAGAAAGAACAAAAGAAGGAATTAAACAAAACATTCTTCTTAACCCCCAGACATCTGCTGTCTGCCCCTGGGCAGGAAGGGAAAGGGAGCACATGAGATGGAGAGTTAATAGCAATGAATTGGGCTCTTTGGGAAAGCAGACAGCTAATAAGGAAAGCTAAAAATATACATGAAAAACCTATGCCAGGAAGATTAAGGACAGTCAAAAAATTACATAATTACTTTGTGTATCGGGTCCCTGAGGGCAGGAGTAGGCGCTTTAGCTGCCCTGACAAGCCTCCCTGGGGGCTCCCGCCCGCACCCTGCCATGGGCCAGGGGCTCCATCTCCCCTCAGCCGGGGCTGGGCTGCAGGCCTGCTGCTTCCCACCTGCGGACCCCTCGTATGTACGCTGCAGCCTTGCCTCTTGGCCCGTCTCCTTTCCCCCCAGTACATCCCTTGCCATGCCCGGGACTGCTGGGGGTCCTGTCAGCGGCAGCCAGCTCTGCCCGCTGTGTTCGGGGGTGTGGGATGGTCCCACCTGTGAGGGCACTGCCCGTGCTGGGTCACCCTCACCTCCGGGTCCTGCTGCTCCCCAAAACCCGGACTGTCAGGGACAGAAAATACTGGCTAATTGTGAAGTGGTAACTGAACGCAAATATACTTTACGTGGAACTTGAAAGCAAAGAGAAGGGAGTTCTTCAAGCAGTTGTGAGCAATTGCTCTACACCTCCTTCTCAAATCTTTCCGTACCAGGAACAACAAAAAGACTCTAAACCACTGCTACCGGCTGCCCTCTGATCCTTGCTGCGGGGTTGGTTTGTTTATTTTGGAAACGTACTAGCGCAGTAAGGACTGCTGATAAATCAAAAAGATGCTGTGAAGGATGAAGGTGAGGAGACTGCAGCTGAAAGGCAGATTTCAGAAGATACACTTATTGGAAGTCAAGTGTTTTGCCCACATGACAACTGGAGTGCTGCCTTATCTCTCAGCATTAATAGTCTTGTGCACAGAACATTCCTTGCTGTCTTCAAAAAATAAACTAGTTATCTTCTCATTTCAAGGTCAGTGGAAAACAGGGATGGCGAGACACTGTTTCAACGAACACGCAAATATACGTTTTTTAAATGAATGGTTAACTGACGTCACCTTATAAAGCTGACAGCTTGGTAGTCATCGGAAAACTCTGTCTCATCATTCATGGAAAAGGAGCAGAATGACAAGTCAAATTTAACAATCCAGAGCTATGACTTTTCATCAGAAGTCTGTTCAACACACCACACAACCACTACAGCTAGATGTGCTGCCAAATGTCAAAGAGGGAATGTAAGAAAGTAATTTTGCCTTCTTACACGTTTAATCTAAATCTCTAAATTTGAAGTTGCCATGAAAATTACTCTGAGAATAGCTAATGGAAAACATTTTTAATTTCAAGTATTTAAAAAAAAAAAGCCACAGCTGCAACAAAGCATGGTAATATTAATGAAAGCGTATTTGGCACTCATTCAAAACACTGCCTTCAAATCACTGAAAAGAAAAATCACTCCCCAATGGAAATTCACCATTTTCACAGAAGTAAAATTACTCTTCTCCATAAAAATGGGCTTTCATCATTTGCATTAAATGTAATTAAATAATGTAATTAAATTGTTGCAGTAACTAGTGTATCTCTGCACGCTACTTGGCTCCAGGAACGCTCAGTAGGTATTTGCAATCCAGATTGAAAAGAACTGTACACATAGCAGAATTTTGCAATGTCATAGCAGGCTAAAATTTTTGTTCAGGTTTTCAACAAACTTCACAAAATAAGTTGTGTAGAGATACATCAAAACAACCCAGCTGATGTGACTGTGAGGCATTAGAGAATGGCAAGCAAAATTTAAAAAAAACTTTCAACAAACAGGTAGCAATATGTCCTATGAAGGACACCAAATCAGAAATAAACAAGAACACAAGAAAGAGGAGACAAAGCAGTATGTAAGTGATCTCTCCTACTCTGAGGGATTAAATTTATTCCAGTGAATAAATGACTTTGTTGTCTTTTATATAGAACATAAACTTCCTAGCAATACAAAATGTTGTTATTGGTTCTTACTTTGCTATTTTTAATGATGAAATAGTGATTAAGTTGTATTTGGTACTGCAAGAGAGAGAGGCATTATCAGTAATAGTAACAACTGGAGCCAAACATCATGGAAGGTAATGGAAGGATACCTATTGCCTGAAATGGCAAGCAGATAATTTTGGACTACAAGGGTGGTTCCAAAACTGTATTAATACCTCTAATTTGGGGAGGGGGAGAAAAAAAAAAAGAACACCATATTCATCATTTTACATTAACACTTCCTGTTACCTCCATATACTCAGCTTTGTCCCAGACTTACCTAGAAACGCTGCCATGAAACTACTTCTACTCCTGTGCCTATCTTCCTAGATGCACAGATTATAAAACAAGAGGTTCTGTTCCCATTAAGTATATCTCCATAATCTTTTCCAAGTAACAAAAGCAATTTCCTGCATGCTTCGTCCTACCTGATCTACAGATGCTGAAAGGCAAGCCCTGCATGACCACTGGCTAATACTGGAGCTCAGACTAACCACTCAGGGACCAGAGTGCCAAAGATTCATTTTATCCGAGGTTGGCCTGCTCAACCTAATTCATGTCAGTTCCCGCAAGTAACTCCAATACTTTTGTTGTTATTAGTTAATTAGGCATTATACCAACGACCAAAAGGTTTTTTAAAAGTATACTACATGCAAGTCATTTACAAGCTACAGGATCCGAAAACTTTTCCCTGTTGGTGAAACGGACAGGAACTAAAAAAAGATCTGCCTGGAGACTTGTGTGTGGTGAATTCTGCAGAGCCACTTCCTCAGTGGAAGGGCACCCACCTCCTGAAAAGTCTCGCGGCACCCAGCGGAACTGCTAGTAACATTTGGCAGGGAACAGAGATGCCATTTCATCCTACCAACATGTCACCTCACTGCTTTGAAGGTACCTAGGAAAAAGTATGGTGATCCTGGCAATACTCCTCTTTACCATGTGGAGACACGCTTTTAGCGGAGCCATTACATTACTTAATAAACGAACAAAAAGACTCAGAAGAGCCCTGTACCTGCTCAGTTTCATGCTGAATTAAACTGGTCCCAGCATCTTCAATCCTGAGAAACACAAGTGTAGGAAAGGCACATCTGTATTATTCCCGTTGTAAGCTGCCCCAGATGAGCTCAGTCACAGCGCCCTTAATTAATATCCCTCCATCCATCGCATCTTAGATTTATTTGCACTTCCCTTCGGCTCCAAGCTAGATGAAGCAAAATACATGTGCAGCCAGAGGACTAGCAGCAATCACCCTGCAACTCTCTGCAGAGGTTCAAAAGCAGCCAAGGGCTCCTTTATGTGGAAAAACTTATGATCAGCTTAACTAGCAAAATATGCTCTTCCACTATATCTGCCTACAAATAACTCACCAGGCTGATATTCTGTTCCAGAACAAAAGTGACTTTGGCTTCTTACTCCACACTCTGATAATTATTCTGGAATGAAATGAGTTTTTATTCCAGAGTAGAGTTGCCCATCAGGGAACCACTGCAGCATAGACAACTGCATCAGAATAAGCTACACCAGTGTATGAAAGAAAATTTCCCAGTGCAGAAAGCCTAACATCTCAGAATTGCTGAGGTGTTATCTCTGACCTACTTTGCTCAAAGTACCATAGAGACAGCTCCACACAGACATCCAATTATTTGTTAAAATCAACAAGTACTTTTGTGCTACACAGAATTAGTGCAAGATAAAAAAGAGTGCAGAGGAGGATGATAGGTGGAAAGAAGTGTCTTTTTGTAGCATTTGCAGTACAGGAATTGATTTCACAAACATGCTCATCCAAGCAATGTAGTTCATTCAGTAGACCGTCAACTCCCATCAAAGAGTCATTCTTAACCTAAAATCAGCATGCCCATAACAGAAACAAATGAACGGAAAAGAGCAGAATAGTTCTTTAGAAACAGCCCAGCTGTCTCATGCATCCGACACTCCCACATACAAATGTTTTCATTGAAGGGGAAAAAAGTGCCAACCCTGAAGCTGAATACCATAGTTAAAAATGGCCATCAAAACCTAACTACATACCATGCAAACAGTGTAACCTAAGACACCAAGAACATTCCCAGAGAAGACCACACCAAAAAAGGACACCTCTGGAGTTCTTATAATATTTTCAAAAGCAACATACCTAACAAAGGATTTTACAAGGCAATAAAACACTTTACTGTGTAATTAAATTCTCCTAAGTTGGCTTTTGCTAACTGCACAGTTTATTACAAGAACAGCTGCCCCAGGGATTAACAAACTCCAGGTTAAAAATGAGAAACATTACTGTATTTTTTTGCTTCTCTGAAACCTTGTGAAATCTTGAAGGGGTTTGAGAAACAAATTTAGAACAGACTGATTTAAGGAGAATAAATTAGAAAGTATCCCAGTAAGTGGTGTGGTATAACATTATACAGGAAGGGTCACTTTTACCTTAAGAGCACAGTTAATCTCACTTCAGTCAGAAAGTCCACTCCGGTGCAAACTGCTGCAAAATTTAGCTCAGTTACTGCAGATATTAAATTTGCTACCCTTTATCGGACGATAATGTCTGTTTCTCTGATCTGTGAAAATTAAAACTTAGCTCAGCTGACAATACATAAGGTTAATAAACAATGGCACCTCTGTACCACAAGACTATTTCTTAGAACAGTTCTGTACCTTTGATAAGCTATTAAGTGAAAGAGGAAAGAGAGAAAAATTCTCTGATTAAAAAATAAAAACAACCCCAAATTAAAATTCTATGCTAAATAAAATTCCTAGGTCAGACTGGAAAGAAATTTAGTTTCATCTTAAAAATTTTCTTCCCAGGCCCTGAGAAAAAGACAGTAAAGAGAGAGAAATATTACTAGTGCTTTTAATACTTATTAGAAAAGCATAATTAAAGTAATAATAAGAGAAAAAAATAATTCTCCATCTTAAATCACTTACAGTAGCCTATCTGCTTGCAGAAGCAACATAAAACAGGTCCATTATTAATGAAGCCTTAACATTTAATCAATGCGGTTTCCAGTTTCTAACAATAAATTCTGTAGCTGTAACCACACCAAAAAATTCCACCAATTGCAAACCGGGAGTAGAGACTCTGAAACCTGCACTTCTCACAGCATGATTAGTTAGTCCAGTAAATACCTGCCATCACCTTGCTGAAAGATGTGACCACCAACTGAAAATTAAATGATAGGGCAGACTAAAAGTATAGCACATGCAGTATACTTGACAGAGATCTGAACTGAATGATGAATTAAGTTTTGTTTGTTTAAGACTAGGATACTGGTTGGTTTGTTGTTTTTTTTTTTTTTCCCCAGTGGTAAATTCACAAAGGCATCTTTGGTTTTGGGTTTTAGGCATTAAACCTTAATTACTCTGCCACTGAGATACAATCCCTTATGAATCAAATTTGACTTAAGATCTGCAAAACAAGAAAATTTGAAAAGTACTGTTTTCTCTTGGAGGTGTTAGCAACCTCGAACAAGATTTACAAAAGACACAATATTGAACAAGGGTGACCTAGGCTTCCCTCTTGGACATCCTGAGCAGAAGTATGCACCGACTCCCATTAGGGGGCCAACAAGCTTGGGCGATGTGAGCACAGAACTATGTAACGACTGGTTTCCTAAGGATTTATTTCTGATTATTAAATTCTTTGAAGTCTAACAACACAGAAATGGCATTATAATTTTTTCCCCTATGGCTGTGATACCTGAAGTGTCTCTGTCCCTTCTGGATTCTGTAATCTTGAATAAGAAAGCGTAAACCACATTGTACAAGCTTGACTTCTTTACCTACACACCTATTTTAATGAACTTTGCAGAAACACAGTATCTTTGAAATTATTATATTCAAACTTAGCTGAACAGGTTAACAGGCTTCAAATTTATCATTAAAACCGTCAGGCTTAAGCAAAATTATGTACAGAGGAAGATCTAGAATGGAAGAGCATAAGCTTTACACTTCAGTAGGAACAAAGGCTGAATTCACTTAAATATTCATGGGAGAAGGGACAAGCCACTCACTCTCTCTTCCCAACAGAACTGAAATAGCAGCTAGTTACCTTGCTCCCTCCTGTTAGGCTAGCGTTGGAAGTTCTGATGTTTTTATCTCCAAACCCAAGTGAAGGATATCAATTATTTACTAAAAAATCCAAAAGAACTACCTTTGTTCTTGTTAGCATAAATTTAACATGGAGAGCATCATACTACGAGTTGCAGTAAACAAACATGCAGTAGATCATATTCATATACCATGATATATGGTGCTGCTGTTGCTGTTAAGATACGATTCAACCAATGGTGCCTGTTCTTCTGAATGTTTCATTCGGCGTGTTCTTGTGCGACTGTCCACATTGGACTGAACCATTAACGGCTCCTGGCGCTTTTTTTTCTGCTTCTGTTCTAGCAGTGCTCGCTGAGGAAAATACAAAGAAAAGCGTCTGTTATTGGACTCCATACAGTAGCAATCTATGATGATAAACAATAGATATCTTTACACATTCTCCAGTTTTCCAGTGGCAGCAGTTGGCAAGTGGAATACTGGGATATCGGGCTATGGGAAATCTTTCCAAAAAACCACAACCAACCCATAGCTAAAACACCTTCTGCTGAAAACAGCAAACAATTAAAATAGATCTTTCTTGAGCAGTCTACCAGCTGTCAGAGCTTGCTTGGAAATAACCCTTGGGAAAACAACAGTGAGAGAGTACTGGCTGTGAAGCAATGGGAGGGTGAGCAACGGCATGAGGCAGAGATGCCAATTTAAGTTTCTGTAAATTAAAAGCAGGTAATCTGCAAACTAGAATCAAGTGATAATGCTGGACATGAGCCTAATTTAACAACTGTACAAGATGAACTTTAATTATAATGAAACACTTGAATTTCTCAGCTAGACCTGCTGAAAATCAAAACCTTCAGCATCCGATGGCACCACAGGCACCTCTCTCTTTGAGCCCTCTTCCACAACCCCAGAGAACTGAGCTGTTAATTTTACTTATCTACTACCTTACAATTTCCCTGCTGCTGTACAGTGAATTTTTGCTTTTAGAAAGCAGATGGACTAAAACTGAAGAATAAGGACAGACAGTGGACTCTTTCAGCTCCATAAGTTCTTGGAACACCTCAACGTGACTTCAAAATGATCAGAATCTAGTACAGGATTATGGCATATATAGAAAGTATTTGAATTTGAAAATGATAGAGATAGAGATGCTGCTAGACATGCAAGCTGATAAAACAACAGGAAAAGAAATTTATAGAAAAACATAAAACTCATAAGGTTTAACTGTAAACATGAAAAAGACAACAGAAAAAAATCAAAGGAAAAATGGAAATCTCAAATACCATTAAAACTTGATGGCAAAATTCCCTGAGATTTAATGGGAAAGATTCTGAATCACTTTCTTGTACAAGTCATGTAGGAATACAGTAGCAAAATAGTCAACAAGCACATGGTGCCGCTAGTTTACAGCCACAAGGGCTAAGCCCATGGAATGAAAAAGAAAATCTGTAAAAACTTTGTGGTAAACCTCTGTTGGCTGTTATGTCTGCCAGAAACTCTTGTCCTTTCTGATCCATCAAAGGGGTGAAAAATACAGTGTAAGTCCAAAGCAGTGGGAATGAGAACCACTCAAACCCTAGTCATAAGAAAAATTTTAATGAAAGCTAGACTTCTAAGTAAGCTGTAACCTCCACAGACCTCACTTTGCATTCCCTAATCAGAGGATGCAATCTTCTATCAATTACCAGATGTATGTGTCACTGATTTTGTTACTTCAGGATTCAGACTTCAGAGAGCAAGTAGGTCCCTCTCCAAAATCTTACCTGCCTGTCAAGCTTCTGCTGACGCAGGCTGCTCCCCTCATCATCCAGAACACTGCAAAGACAAAGAGTACGTAATTGGAACACATTTATCATTCAAAACACCACCTAACAGCAATCACTGGAGCAAACTCTTGCTGGAGTTATCCATATAAAGCTCCCACTATGTTCCACGGAAGTTTGCCTGCCCTAACCTGCAAAAGTTGGCTCAAGAGAATTTAAATGCAGTCCATAAAAAACTGAAAAACTCTGGTTCACATAAGCTTCAATAAGAATATATATTCAGCCAGTTCACAAAGAAATGCAAAATCCAGTCTGTAGCTTGTTTTCTTCTCCACTGTCTTCTAATACAAAATGTCAATGTATACAGCAAAGGGGCTTGATTAAAAATTTGCATATAAAGCATATAAAAAGTGAGTAGTGTAAGAAAGCCGCTTATCAACTCAGCAGTATTTAAAATTACTTTGGGAAAATTAACTTTCTAATCTTTTGCACACTGAAAACCAGAATTTACTCCATTAAGATCTGAAAAGTCACACTGATTGCTGTGTACTTCAACTTTTAGAGACTGGCAAGACAAACAGTATTGTGCACCGCCATATTTCTTTCTACAATTATTGCTAGTTGGGAGATTAGCTCCTGCATATTCAATCATTTTCATTAATTAGATGTTAAAAACTAATGGCATTAAAGTCAGAAAATTATTTTTGTGAAGTATTTTATCAACCTACCGACTACACTTTATTTTTCTCGAGAACAAAGGTCTCGACTGTAAGAACATTATAGTTAAACATTGAACACAGATAATTAAATCTTTTAAACTGTAATATGTCATCTACAAGGAAAACAGTTCTATACAACATAAAAAAATAGCCTCTTACAAGTAGAACTCATTTTCTCCTACAACACATTTTTATAAAAGATTAGCCCCCTTTTTATAATCACTCTTAACAATCAAAAAGAAAAAAAAAATCCAGGACAAATGAACCTGGATTCTGACCTACATACAACCAAATTATATTGCAATGGAAATTTCATAAAAAGCTGACTTCCCATGTATTAATATATACTCTTCAGAAGACAGTAATGTTATAGTAGAGTTAGGTCAGCTAATAAAGGCGTGCAGAATGACACCTTTCCAATGCCAGCATTATCAAAGACCCATAATTAGGCATTATTGGTAGCATCAGCCTTTTACAATTTATACTCGGGTCATATGTTACAAAAGGCTGATGTTCCACAGAATTAAACTATGCTGGACAGGTACCTTGGGTGTGAAATTACAGTCTCTTGCAGAGGTCACGCACTACTCATAGTCCACAAAAAAAAAAGAAAAAACCCTTCACAATTACAAAAATGTTCTTACTCATAGTCCACAAAAAAAAAATTAAAGAAAAAAACCCTTCACAATTACAAAAATGTTCTGCTTTACACCAAGCATTCTTCATTTGATAAATTACAGAAACAAGTTATAAAAAGAAAACACACATTCCTCGATGGTATACGGTATCAGGTTTTTTTCAAGAGTGCTTCACTACAACTACAGTACGTCTTAGCTGCGCTGTTAGGAAGTAAAATTACTGAAGCGGATATCTTTGGCCAAACAATTGAGTAAAAGATGCCTAAGCATAAAGTTTCAGGCTTAATAACCTGAACAAATCCTCCTCTTTTAAGACAATGCTTGAAAAAAGCCAAAACCACATTAATGATGCTAATACAGACCATAAGAACTGCAGAGGCAGCAGCGCATATACAGCTGTAATAGCCAGAGAGGTCAAGAGCCACTATTTTTCCATTCCACCAGTCATTTGCAGAGCTAAGGAGAAAACTCTCATCTTCTTCTTTATCTGACTCCCTCAGATAAGTGAAATGAGCTATATATACACATCTCAGACATTCCCATAAACCACCAGTTCAGCTATTATCTTTATGTGAATATAATGGTTTTCAGTATTGTGCTGGATTTGCTATAATTTGAAATTCTGTATCACAGATGAGGTGTCTAAGTGCTCCAGACAACTCCAGCTTTCCCATCACACTGTATCATGGCATAACACACTGTACAGAACAAGGGAGCAGGGAAATGTCCTTGGTCACATCCTAAACCTTACCTGTGACTCCCTGGAAGTAAACTAGCACAGCTCCCTCCGGCCTCTCCATGCCCAGCCTTACCGCAGTGACCTGGCAGCTGCAGTAACACCACAGCAAACGCCAGCCAGCGGAAAGTGTGATTTGCATCGATTCAGCATTCCATGAATGCAAACCAGCTATCAGACACACCAAAGGACTGCCAAAAAAATGAACCTCCACCCAAAAACTATGGAAGCTGTAAAACAGAAACACCTCTCCATACTGCCATAGTCACCCAGCCTGCCGTCACTGGCACACCTACCCATTACCACTGAACCGATCAGTGAAGTACAGACCCCACAACTGCTGCAGAAATGAAGACTCCATTTCTTCATGTGAAGCTTCAGAGGAATAAAGCTGTTTCACTGTGAATCTCACACAGTAAATAAAAGCATGCCTGTCCAGGAACACAGCATTGCTTCCCCTGCCTGGGCAGCTGTTGTGAAGACCCTTAAAAAGACTAAAACAAATAAAGCAAAAGGATACAGAAAAAAAGGCAGGAATATGAACACAGAAATGTGTATCAGAATTACCAGCACCAAGTCAGCCACGAAATACAAGAAGTCGCAGAGGATGATACACTGTGCTAATGATCCCAATGGCAGCAAAAGTAATGCCTGCAGGGCAGGTGGCTGAAAGCAGAGACTGAATTTGTAGTTGCACAAATAATTACAGAACCAAATGCTTTCTTTTCTTTTCAAATCCTGGCTGGCAAACTGGCTTAAAAATCAGTAAATTAACAAGACCTTCCTGAATTTATGGTCCTATTTGCTTCTGTAAAGTTTATCTAAATGTTGATCATACATTAAGATCTATGACACTCATTATGTCTGTCCAGCAGTCCTGTTTTGTGGATTTACAAAGAACAACAAAAATCTTTAGCACTCCATATTTTTCCAGTAAGTCAATGCAGAACACACATTTGCTAATATTTTTCTCTCCCATCCCTCCTCAGTCACATGATAAATACTTGTATCTGGGCAAGAGATAACGTCATTATCAACAACCTGGAGGAGACAACTGAGTGCACCCTTGTCACATTTGCAGAGATGGCACCAAGTTGGGGAAACCAGTCAACATACTTGTGGGTGGACCTGCCATCCAGAGGGACCCTGGCAGGCTGAAAAATGGTCAACAGGAGCCTTGTGGAATTTAACAATGACAAACACACAGCCCTGCGCCTGGGAAGGAAGACTCCCCTGCAATGATACAAGCTGGGGACCATCTGGCCAAAAACAACTGGGGTTCTTGGTGGGCAGTGAGCTGGACGTGAGCTGGCAGCGTGCCCTGGCAGCAAAGGCAGCCAACAGCATCCTGCGTTGTATCGACGGGAGCATGGCCATTAGATCAAGGGGAGTGATTAACAAACACCCTTCCTTCCACTGCACTTGTGAGATCCCACAGAGAAAACTGCACCCAGTTTTGAGCCCCCTGGTACAAGAAAGACATTGATCATGGTGAGCTAGCCCAAAGGAAAGTAACTAAGGAGGTCTGGGAGCTGGAGCACTTGTCCTGCAAGAAGAGGTTGAAGGAGCTGGTCATATTCAGCCTGGAAAAGGGACAGCTTTGGAGAGACCTAATCACAGCCTTCTAATCCCAGGCAGACCAGAAAGGCTGTGCAGCCTCCATCCTCGATGTTTTCAAGACCCAAATGAATAAAGACCTGAGCAACCTGTTCTGATCTCACAGCTGACCATGCTGTGAGCAGGACATTAGACTGGAGAGCTCCAGAGGTCCCTTCCAGATTCCCTGTGTCCCTTCTGTGAATAGTGTCCTCACTTTGGATGTCATACAGAACTAAAACATCAGTGTCTCAACTGAGCTACACGGGGGATTATACAAGCAGATTAACTGAAAGAAAATGTAACAACAGGAACACACATTCATGTTTTTTTTTCTTAATTCGACATAGATAATTGTTAAGATGAACTCCAGCCAAATCCTCAGCATGACCACACAATTGTATTTTTGCTCTGTTTTAATTAGCACAGTTCATCAAAACAGATCTCCAATTGTTACAACCTCAGGGGTATGGGAAACCAACAGAAATTGCAGAAATCAAGTCTTCTAAATGTTTCGCTCAGAATAAGTTTTCTAAAAAACAAATCATCAGAGCCAGGTAAAAATATACTGGAAGACAGGTGTATTACAGGATACATATAACCAAGCACTGGGCAAAGGCAAACAGTTCAACAGACTCTCAGTGCTGAAGGGAACAATAGGAGCTCTAGCAGATACTGTAGATACGGTCTGTATTAATGAGATCCAGCTTTGAGTTCAATCAGAAAACTATTCACCTTCCAAGAACAAAACTGAAGTCGCTGGGAAAGAGAAGCTACAGTTCAGGATCTGAAATGCCTAGGCTGACAGCTTTCAGTGAGGATGGTGAGAAGCCTAATGAGAGGAAAAGCAAAGCTATTCCCTAAAGCACATGGCATGTTTTAAATAACCCCAACTACAGGGCTGCCATTATTATTGCCCTGGAAAGATCAGTTGAACGAATATTTGTACAGATTCATTCTCTGCAATTACACAAAGGTGAGTAAGACAGCACACAGCAGTAAATTGCAGGTAATGAAACTAACACCTAAGGGAAGAGTGGATGGCTGGGCTATTTCTTGCTCTCCCTCAACACACAAACTCTGAATGCAATGTTAGAGAGAATCTATGTCCCAAAAGAAGTGAATTTAATAAACGTGAATGATGGAGCACAAACACACAATAGCCTTTGGGTACTATGTGAGCTACGCTAAAATTATATTTAAAGTAGATCGATGAGAAGTGCCTGAACAGGAGCAAATTGGGAAGGACAAAAAAAACCCCTGACCTGGAGATACATTACCTGCAATGCAGATGGATCCAGATGACAAACGACATGACTTTCAGAAAGTGCATTTATTGAAAACGCAATGCTGCCAGCACAGGAAAGAGCCAGCCCTAACAGTCAGTCTGATTTCTCCTTTAGTACCAAAATTCAACCAATTTAAACCATTAAAACAGCAAAATACATGCACAAACGAAACCAACCCTTTAATGTACAAAGCATCCGACCACAACAAACAGTAAATGAAATTAACAGAAACTAGGGAGAAGTATGGTCTGGATAAGGAGACTGCACTGACACACACCCCGTGGAACAAGAGTTCTCCACCTGGATCTCAGAGGATGCCAACAACTCTTCCAGTACTGCTGCACTGGTAAAAGATGTCACCTGGAACAGACCTCTGCCAATCTGATAGGGAAAAGACTGTGAACCACTGCGATCAACACAAAACCTGCGTAAGATGACTGCTGGCTCCGATCCTTCCCCCTCTTATACCTGTTCTATGAAACATGGTTTTGTCCAGTTGGCAGCATAGTGGCCCTGTTTTACATCAAACAGTATAACCTTCCAAGACACCTGTAAAATGAGATTAACAAGTCTTAACACCCTGTGGAAATACCTGCATGATGTAAGAATGAAGCATTACAGGTACAGTAACTAACCTAAAAACAATGCTGGCCTTTCAAATAGTATTATCATGAAGTGTTTAACAAACAAAACACTGATCCCAAGGCTAGGGTCAATGCTGCAGGTGTTCAGCGAGGCTTCTTCCTGCAGTAGGCATGTCAACACAGGCACAAATATGTAGATCAAATCCGCTGCTGCTGAAAGAGATGATATCTGAGGTAATTCACTAATGCAGCAACTTACTAACAGATCCCACTGCCTACCTCTGCGTGTTTAGGACAGGACAGGGAAAAGATACAGTTGTATCTTTTGGATTTTTAAAGGAATAGTAAAATTAAGCTATCAATTTATTGAAAATGTGAAGGTGAAAAAGACTACCTCGTCTCCCTTAAGTTGCTTTAAAAATCAAAACTGAAGAAAAATACAGTAAGAATTACAACTCTGATAGGAGATGTTAGTGAAGTGAAACAGTCAAGCTCCTTTTTCCTTTTTACAGGTGGTTTTACAGCTTCTATAGAATACAGTTTCTAAGGGAAGACATGTCATTTCACGATAAATACTAACCCTGAAACAAAATATTTTGTCAGTCCTTCCCCCCACACGTACTATCTTTATAATCCAACCTCGTATTCTTTTGCTGGAACTGAAGAAAGCAGATTTTTCATTTTGGTTTGAGTTCATTCTCTATAGTTACCTTCTAGACAAGTAGCACATTCAGACAATCCTGGTTGACATGTTCAGTAGAAAAATGAGTTTTTCAGATCCTGAGTAGGTGATACGGATTTCAAGATCAGTGAGATGTTGATGGCTGGCAAAAGCAGCAAACACCATTTGGCTAGATTTTGTACCCAATAACGAAAACTAAGTCATTATTTCTAAAAGCACTCTTTGTAGATGAGGTATTCCATACAGTCTGATCCACATGGTAATGCCTACAGTATTCAAAGATAATTTCAAATGAACTTACATATCTCACCTTTCCTAATTGATTAGTTCCCTCTAAAAATATGATTTGTGAGTAAACAACCTGAAAAGCATTAGTCTCCATTTCAGAACTAAACCAATCTCTTTCTTTTGCTTCTGTCTGTAACCACAGGTGAGTAAGTGCAAACCACTCTCAAGACTTCAGAAGCAGCAGGAAAACTTTACAACGTGGTCAGAGAGTTTTCTGGAGCCGTGAAGCAAACAGCTACTGAGAAGCACTGGCAGATAACACGGGGGCTTTACTCACAACAAGGGTATTAATGACTGTCCTGAGGAAGCTGGTCCCTCTCACTGCCCAAGTCAATCATTCTTCTGGGAGTTTAGAGCAAAGGCAAACCTGGTGGCCATCTGGATGGTGTTGCACCATGAGTGATTCCTTTTGGGCACATGATCCAGTATGCAGGAAACCACTTAAGGACTGACATTCACACATGAAGGCTCCTCAGCACAGCAGACACCAATGAGACCTGTGAGCCCATCCTATGTTCTTGGCCTCCACTCAAGAATTCTGCTCCTTAGAGAACTGGAGTGGCCCTCCTCTGGACTGCTCCAACAAGCCCATGTCCGTCCTGTGCTGAGGACTCCAGAGCAGGACGCAGTACTGCAGGTGTGGTCTCACGAGACCAGAGTAGAGGGGGACAATCACCTCTCTCAACCTGCTGGTCATGCTTCTTCTGATGCAGCCCAAGATTCAGTCGGCCTTCTACAAGTGCGCATTGCTGGGTCACGTGCAGCTTTTCATTCACTAGTACCCCCAAGTCAAGTGCGCATTGCTGGGTCACGTCCAGCTTTTCATTCACTAGTACCCCCAAGTCCTTCTCATTGGGGCTGCTCTCAGTCCCTTCATCCCCCAGCCTGTCTTGATACCAGGGGTTGCCTCGACCCAAGTGCAGACCTTGCACTTGGCCTTGTTGAACCTCATGAGGTTCACATGGGCCCACTTCCTGAGCTTGTCCAGGTCCCTCGGGTGGCATCGCATCTCTCAGGTGTGTCAAACACACCACTCAGCTTGGAGTCACCTGCAAAGCTGCTGAGGTTGCACTCAATCCCACTATGTTGTGGATGAAGGTATTAAACTGCACTGGTCCCAATACAGACCCCTGAGGGACACCACTTGCTCATGAGATTCACATGGGCCCACTTCCTGAGCTTGTCCAGGTCCCTCGGGTGGCATCGCATCTCTCAGGTGTGTCAAACACACCACTCAGCTTGGAGTCACCTGCAAAGCTGCTGAGGTTGCACTCAATCCCACTATGTTGTGGATGAAGGTATTAAACTGCACTGGTCCCAATACAGACCCCTGAGGGACACCACTTGTCACTGGTCTCCATCTGGATATTGAGCCATTGACCACTACCCTCTCGATGTGACCATCGAGCCAATTCCTTATTCACTTAACAGTCCATCCATGAAATCCATCTCTCTCCTATCAGCTTTTTTTCCCTTTTTGTTACATTGAGAGATTTTCTCCACATCTGTGTGTAACTACCAGCCAAGGAAGCTGAACTACGACACGCAAATTTCAACCTGTTTCAGTTTCCAACTTCCTTGAGTAAAAATAATGTAGAGAGAAAATAAACAGGAGGAAGAGAAAGTATAACAAGGAATAATACTATATAGAATCTCATGTCACAGGACATGTAAGGAAAAGGAACAAATACTACTTTCGACACATTTTAGGAAAAAACCTAACTTGTGCCATCATACCATATTTCTGTATTCTGACCACACTTTATTTAACCTCAAATATGCTGGCACGCATTTTTGCATTTCAAATTGGAAAAAAAGAATAGTCCTTTTATTAATAAAATGCATTCACTACAGTTACAAGTACTTTGTAGTGTCACATCAAGTAAGTTTCAACACCGTAATGCAGCATACCTCTTTTTGTTGCATACTAAGATA
>NW_010135333.1:0-12370 GCF_000699245.1 Pterocles gutturalis
GAGGCAGAGTGTACCTTCAGCAAGTTTGCAGACAACACGAGATTCAGAGAGGCGGCTGATACACCAGAGGATTGTGCTGCTATCCAGAGGGACCTCAACAGTCTGCAGAAATGGATTGACAGGAACCTCATGAAGTCCAACAAGGAGAAATGCAAAATCCTGCACCTGGGGACAAACAACCCCATCCACCAGTATATGCTGGGGGCCACCCAGCTGTAAAGCAGAATGACCAAAAGGGACTTGGGGTTCCTGGTGGACACCAAGTTGAACATGAGCCAGCAATGTGCCCTTCCTGCAAAGAAGGTGAATGGTATCCTGGGCTGCATTAGGAAAAGTGTTGCCATCAGGTCGAGGGAGGTGATCCTTCCCCTCTATTCAGCACTGGTGAGGCCACACCTGGAGTGCTGAGTCCGGTTGTGGCTTCCCAGTACAAAAGATACATGGACATAATGGAGAGGGTCCCTCCACAGAGATGATTAGGGACTGGAGCATCTCTTCTATGAGGAAAGGCTGAGAGAGCTGGGGCTGTTCAGCCTGGAGAAGAGAAGGCCCAGGGGAATCTCATCAATGCTGTATAAATACCTGCAGGGAGGGTGCAAAGAGGATGGAGCCAGGCTCTTCTCAGTGACGCAGGACCAGAGGCAATGGGCACACACTGAAGCACAGGAGGTTCTGTTTGGACATCGGGAAACACTTTTCCACTGTGACAGTGGCTGAGCACTGGCACAGGTTGCCCAGGGAGGTGGTTGAGTCTCCATCTTTGGAGATGTTCAAAAGTTGTCTGGACATGATCCTGGGCAGCCTGCTCCAGGTGGTCCTGCTTGAGCACACGGAGTGGACCAGGTGACTTCCGGAGGTTCCTTCACACTTCCACCATTCTGTGACTGTGAATTTCCTACTGTGATAGGGTGGCTGGTTGTGGGGCTGTCTGGGGGCCACCACAATGCCAACACATGTTGTCACAACAGCTGCTGAGAAGCTTCTTCTTTGGAGCACAGGGAGGTTTTTCAAGGCAGCACTCTGATTACTCCTACAGTTTCATTATCTTAGCCACACTATGATTTACCTGCAGTGCCCAGGTTGGTTGGCCAAGGAGGGGACAGTACCCTTGGTTTCACAGCCATCACAGTGACCTTGAGGGCTGTGTTTCACTGTCACTTATTCACACCAAAAATCCCAGAGTCTGGAGATGGTGCAAAATGAAAATGGCATTTAAAAAACAGTAGCGTTGCCCTTTTCTTCAAGTTGCACTTCACATTTGCAGCTCTGTTCATGCTCTCCTTTGGCGAGAGCATTCTGCGATACTGAAGCAGACTGATGTGACGGCAGGTTGTCACACACACGTAGGTGTGTGTACTATATATTTGGTGGTTCTGTGGTGCTTTAAGTTTGCAAAGCACAGTGCTAATATTTACCAACCAGTCCACGGAGCTTGTGTCCTATTGCGTTTATGAGAAAGCACGACAGCTGTGTGTCGTCTGACAATTATAAATAGGAACTTCACAGGAGCAGCTTTTATTTTATTAGGACACACACTTTCATTGGAGTCCTTGGAGCTGAATCCTGAGCAGAACACATGAGAGGAGAGATGAACATCCCAAAAGATATTTATACATCTGTGTTCCCAGTCCTTTCCTCTTCAGTATGAAAGCAATTCTACGAAAGGATTATTTTGACTGTCTGTTCAAAATTTCCAGAGGAGGAGATTAATGTGTGGGCAGCCTTGCAGTGCAACTGGAAAAGCTTGCTGGCTTTGCACATTTTCATGAGCTTCATGGCTCACTGTGTCAAGGTTATCTTCCTCAGACAGGAAGATGTGGATGTCAAATAGCAATGCAGCAAGCAGAAGGGCTAGGGTCTGACAGCAGCTGCTGAAGTGCAGAATTATCTCTGCCTGGAGAGCATGACTGCAACTGGGGGCTACAGCAGATGCAGGCACCTTTCCACCTTTTTTTTTTCTTACTTGAGAAAATCCCCTATTTCAAATGGCCAGGTAGGCTATGATGGATGTGTTTTGCACTGATCTTTCTCTCAGGCGGACTTTGCCTGACCCAGACAGTGATCCTGTGTGTATCCTGCAAAAGAATGGGAGGCAAGATGTTTAGGTTTCAGGGAGAGGGAACAATTTAATGTGTAGATATGGCAGAAGCTGTTTGCAGAGTCAGTTTGGCTCCACCTTAGCCCTCTCTTGCCAAGGCAATTCCCCCAATTGCAAAAAAAATTGCCAGAACCTCCTTCTGTCCTGCAAGCTATTCCAGCACCAAAGGGTATAAAAAGATAATATACTCCCCGCCCCCCCGCCCCGGTGTTTCTGCTCTGTCCCACTATATTTGCAACAGTGTTGCTCTGCCTTGGTAAAGGAATGGGACTTCTTCAGTGTCTCTCATGCCTTCTTGATTTCCTCTGCCTTTCCTTAAGCAGAGCCCTCAGAGTGATGTTGCACTTAAAAAAAAAAAAAAAAAAAAAAAAAAAGTGTTTGCATGTTGGTGTGAGTTTAAAGATTTTGCTCCCATACTTATGCAAGTGTTTTATTGCCAACCCAAGGCAGTAATGTACAGCTTTTCCTGATCTTCTTTAAGAGAATTTACAGAATTTACAAAATTTATGCATTTTTCGTGAAGCTCTGTTTCCCTCCACGCATGGGAGGGTTGACTTTAGAGCAAGCCTCTGCAAGAGGAAGTGCCGGGCTGGGTTTCCAGAGAAGCACTGGTGCATCCTGCGGTGCCAAGCAGTGTCAGGGGACAGACAAGAATCCAAGAATCAGAAGGGGCAGAGCAGAAGAGCAAAGTAGGGATGAGGATGTGGTGAGAGGTGCGGAGCGGCAGGAAAGCCTGTGTTATTTTTTGTATTATGGCTATTTCAAACCTTAGCAGCCTGATTCCAACTGCCTTTAATAGGAGGCTCCTGCCAAATTAAATCCACCTTTGGAAGCCTTTGAAAGTAAAGAAGAGTGTGCATTTCCGTGGCAAGTTGGAGGCTTACTGTCTCAGGGTGGTCTCATCTGCTTTTAGTGCTCCTTGTAAATCAAAAGCAAGCTGCAAGCTGCCTGGTAGGTTTACACCGGTGTAAAACAGGCAGAAGGAAGAGAAGGATCAATGGGTGCTGTTGGAGGACGGCTGGGAGTTGTCCTGCTGCAGATGCCCTGAGGACCTGTGCTGTCTCCTTCACCCTCTCCTGTCAGCAGCTCCCTCCTGCCTGCCCGTGTCCGTGCACCGATCCTTTCTTCACAGTCACAGCATTGGTCTCTGCTTGGACAATATTCTTTTAACTTAATTCCATAACTGCTTTTAGGTGATGGGAAGATTAGTATAAGCTTAGCATTAAATACCATACTTACCATCTATGATCCTGTGCTCAGTAGACCACAAAACATAATGATGCTCAAGTAAGAAAAGACCACTTTGTGGGGAAAAAGAAAACATCCGTCCAAATAAAAGCATTCTCAAAGTGCTACTATGCTTCTCCTTTTTGTTCTTGGGTTTATTTTTTTTCCTAAAGCAAATTTTACAAGAGTTAAAAATCTGGAGAAAATATCACAGGCCAAATCTAAGCTTAGATACTATTTCATAGAATCACAGAATCACAGAATGGTTTGGGTTGGAAAGGACCTTAAAGATCATCAAGTTCCAACCCCCCTGCCCATGGGCAGGGACACCCTCCACTAGACCAGGTTGTCCAAAGCCTCATCCAGCCTGGTCTTGAACACCTCCAGGGATGGGGCATCCACAGCTTCCCTGGGCAACCTGTTCTAGTGCCTCACCACCCTCATAGTGAAAAAAATGTATGGCCTCGCTTCTCACACAGTTGTGTCTGTGTGGACTGTAGGGAAGATGTCCAAGAAAGACAGTCTTTTCCTATTAAGTTAACAGTAGGTCACAACCCACAATGTTAATCACCTCCCCGTCAGCTAGTGTGTTTCTGCCTCTTTGCTTGTACCCAAAGTACCTGAGAGTTTTCCATATCTAATAGTACAGATAATAATAATTTGCATGAGAGAGAGACTGGATAAAAACACCATTGTAGGTAAATGTGTCCCCATTGAACAAGATGGAATTTGCTGCTTGGCTCCTGCTGGGATCTCCTACCAGCCTGTGTCCCATGCAGAGAAAGGTAACCAGTCATCTGGCTATGGTTTGGATGCTAGACGGCACTCAGACCTTCTGGGTAGCACATGGTGGAGTAGACAGACAGAGAGATGGCGCAGAAGTAATACTTTTATTAATCTTAAATCCCTAATACAGGTAAGCATTTTTCATAAGGCTTTTCCCCATCAGAGTGTGGATGAAAGGGGACAGAGTAGTTAGGGGCAGGGAGTGATGTTCGCTTTGGATGAGGATGCTTTCCAGCAATCTGACAGCAGCTGTGGGACTTTCTGCAGCCAGCCAACACTGCAGCCTGTGCTTTCCTGTCATCTCTGTCACAGGGTTGAAGCCAAGGCATGAATGTACTGCAGCAATTGTATTCAGCCATACTGGGCTTGGAGTACTAAAATTGGGGTACATCTGCGAAGTCTGAGCCTGTAGTATGTTCAGTGCTGGCAGCCATCACTGTCTTCCAAGGGGGTTACTTGTAGAGGGGGAAGGATGCAGGACCCATCCCTGGTAATGAAAGACACATATCTGTGCCCACCTGCAATGCTTACAGCATTTGTGTGCTGCCCATCCAAATATGCCAGATGGATCTGGAGCTTTTCCTCGTGACCTGGAGATGTGGGGTCTCCTCTCTGGTGAGGCTGAGGAAGGTGTGACCAGGAAGGGCACATGCCTGAGAGCAGCAGTGTTATTGAGACTCACCAACACTATTTCTCCTCCCAGCTACTTGCGGGGTGATCAGGCACTTGCAGGCAATGACATGAAGAGAGCCTGGCTGGTATCTTCTGGCCTTTCAGATGTTCTACACAGCTAGTCAAATGCTCACATGTACTTTAGATAACAGGGTTATAATTTTGTTCCTGTGCAGGAAGGGCAGTAGATATCTTTCCACATTGCGTATCCTCTCAGATCACACCTATATTATCTCTTGTTTCTGTGGGCTTCATCTGTATACGATGCGCAAGTGAGCGAGCCTGTGACTGTGTTGCTCTGACAGGCACCCGGGCACAGGGTGCTGCTACTCTCCTGTGAAGCCATAGGAAGTGTTTCACTGTTCAAGATAAGAAAGACCTTCACTTCCTCCTTTTGTGCTTGCAGGGCTGAGCTGCCACCGAGGCTGCATCATCCACCCTGTCAACCCACTGGCAAAATGGACCAGGAAACGCTGGGGAGTGTTGTCCTGCTCGCCATCGTCACCTTGATAAGTGTTGTCCAGAATGGTAAGACAAAAATAAGCATTTATTAAGGGCTAAAATAGAACAGAGAAAAATTCAGGATTACGTATGCTGATCTGATCCTTGGATAGATAATCTCTGGTTATAAGTGTGTGTGTGTGTGTGTGTGTGTGCTTAGGCATGATTTTGGCTTTAGAAATTATCTTCTAGAGCATATAATTTTGCATGCTGTTGTTGGAGTATCTTGGCAGTCGCATGAACCTACTCTTGTGATATTCTAGAGGGAGTTTGCTGTACATATGTCAGCTAATGAAAGGAATAATATGGTGGGGTTCCCTGTGACAATATGCATTCACATTTGATGACTGGGACCTCCTTTCCTGGCTAAAGCCTCTAATGTGGGCAGCTCTTCAGCCAGAGCCCTGCCACCGTGGGCAGGGGCCAGGGCCCTGGTGAGCTGCAATGGGTCAGACCTCTGCACAGACTTGGGCAGAGGGGGCAAAACTGGACCAACTTATCATCAGAGGAATATGTTGGGGTTATTGTAGGCAGGCAGCCCTCCTGCTTTCTTGCATCTCCAGGTCCTACAGTTCAACTAACTTCAATTGACTGCAGTCCCAAGAACACTGCACATTTCCTGCAATGGAGAAGTTTCCTTTTTTTAGCTTTTATTCAGATCTCTATAGTCCCTACTGTTCTTCAGAATTTTTTTAAATAGAACAACAAGTTTCTCTCTTGTGCAAATCTGGTTTTAACTTGAACATCGCCTCTTACAAATACTTAATCATTTTATCAGGAAATTCTGCCCAGAATACAGAAGAAGGGACTGTGCTTTGCCCCAGCTGCACTGAGATCACCCAGGTTCAAGGAGAGTCAGCAGTGGGCTGTGGGATGGGGGGCTGCTTAAAGTGCTAGAAATCTTCTGCGAAGGCTTCTTGGTACAAATGGGAGATTCCCACTGAGCACAAATCCCATGTTCGGTCCTAGGAAATGGGCTATTCTTGGGCTGCTGCAGAGGGGAAGTGTTGGGAGCCTCAGCATAAGCCTGGCTGCCAGAGAGCAAAAAAGAGATGCAGACTGTTTTAGTTTCGACATACTTTAAGAACATGAAGCCAGTACCATGTAAATATGGGTTTATAAGCTTTTCTGCATCTGGTGCAGGATTAGAAAACAGTTCGGGTGAATGTTGGTATTCCCAAAGCTGGAGGTGGGCTGTGGTGTTGCCCCAGTCTGATGTCCATTTTCTGTCACCTTGTTCAATGGTGGGAATCTCCATATCCTACAGTGATGCGTGTGGCTGGATGCTGCTGAGTCACACATGTAGCTCTAGATTTTGCTCTTGCATCAGAGAAATGTTGCAATTTATCAGCTTTCAAGACAAATCAGTGATCATCACTTATCAGATCAGGATGGGGGAAGCAAAGTGAAGGCAACAGAAAAAAGGGGCAACCTACTTGTTTGCATGCATGGTTTCTGTTGGCATGAACTTGTGAAACAACCAGTCTTGAACTGAACTCTTGTACATTAATTTGGCCAGAGTGGGACTGCAGTGGTTCAGGCTCAGGTCAGCCTGTTCAGCCCTGAAGCCTCAGGCATTGTCTCCTGGTGCAGCTGAGCTCCAGACTTGCTCTGCTCACTCATGTCATGCTGGCTTGTGAAACCACCCTCTTGCCCTGAGGTTCAGAGTAAAGAGCAGGAAATATAACCATGGTGTTGCAAGCTGCTGCATGCTCTAGTCTCCCATTTCCCCGAAGCCAGGTTAGCAGGAGCCCAATGTCACTGAGGTGTGAGTGTAAACCCAGAACGAGTTCCACCCCTGGATGTGATCTGTCAGCTCTGCTCTGGTCCTCTGCAGACCTTCAGCCTGGCTGAACTTCAGGCAGCCGGGACACACCTCTTGGGTTGCCTTCTGGGGAGATTTTGAGAGTCTAATGAGCTTGTGAGTTTGACAGGGTAAGGAGCCACAGAACTAGGGAGAAAATTCCAGGGTGAAAAGCTCACTTAAAGTAGGAGGCTCTGCTTCTCCATGTGGTGGTGAAATGTTGTATTCCCTTCCAATTCACTGCCCTCACCCTGGGGGTCCGCATGGTCCTGAGGAAATACAGCTGCTGCCGTGGGTTGGAGGTGCTTGACCCAGGCACTTTCTCTGACCAAGAGGCGGACAATTTGTGTGAGGTGGTTGTCTAAGCTCTTTCTTGAGTCAATGGAGAAAGACCAGCACTTCAGTGGGGTGGTTCCTCTCATTCCAGTAGCTCTCTGAGGGATGGACTGGCCTCTGGATGTGCCTTTCCTCTGTTTCCCTCTGTCACCCACTGTTTACAGAAGGAAAACATCCATCTCCCCAACACTTACGAATGTCTCTGAAGTGAGGTGAGACAAAGCCTGCTCCTCATCCATGGTGTGGGTGTACGTGATAACCCTACCTTGGAGACGGCAAGACCTTCCAGGACAGCTGCCTGGACCTCCACAGCCAGATCCTTCCCAGGAGACCTGACACCCCCATGCCTGCCCACCACTGATCCCAGAGACTGTGCACCAGGAGTGTCACCACTGGCATCTCCAAGTTCTTGTCCTCAGTGGCCACCATCATGTTGGCCATGTCTGTGTTCAGCCTGATGGCTCTCAGCATCACAGAGCCTCTCTGCAGCGGTATGCTGGCATTTGGGAAGTGGCAGCACCTGCAGCAGCAGGGAGGGAGATATATATAGGGGAGACATATATAGCTTTCTCTTGGCTTTTCTCTGAAGCTGAGGCATCTTCTAGTGATTTCACATACGTGCTAAAAGGAAGGGCTAAGGTATGCTACATGTCTCAGTGAGCCCAAGCAGTCCCAGACCTGCAGAAAGTGGATCCCCATCGCAGCAACTTTGCACTGTACAAAAAATTTCTGTCCAACCTAGTCCTCTTAGACTCCATAGGCAGGTTAATGACCCCATAGAATCATAGAATATCATAGAATCATTAAGGTTGGAAAAGACCTCAAGGATCATCAAGTCCAACCCAACACCACCTAACTCACTAAACCATGTCCCTAAGCACCACATCTACACATTTCTTGAACACCTCCAGGGATGGTGACTCCACCACTCCCTGGGCAGCCTGTTCCAATGCCTGATCACTCTTTCAGTGAAGAAATTTTTTCTAATGTCTAGCCTAAACCTCCCCTGGTGCAACTTGAGGCCATTTCCTCTTGTCCTATCACTTGTTACTTTAGAGAAGAGGCCAGCACCCACCTCACTACAACCTCCTTTTAGGTAATTGTAGAGAGTGATAAAAGCCCAAAGGCTGGGGTGGCATGCAGATGGAGATGCCAGGAGCTCTTGGTGGTTGTGCTGTCTGCTCCAGGTCCCCCAGAGCCAGGTCCTTCGGGAGCTGGCCAGTGCACCGTTCCGGTGGCAGTGGGAGGGTCTGCAGCCTGGCTCAGAGTGGAGACACTGGCTCTAAAGCACTGCGGGTTTTTCTGGAGAAAGCCTGTGTATACCCAAGGGAATCACTCAGTACTGGAAGGCAAAAAACTCAGCAGATTTTAGTGAAGGCAATGAAAGTACAAAAGACCTACTGATAGCATCAGTGAGGGGAAAAAAGAGGTAACTCTTCAGATTCCATGGATGAAATCCCACAGCTTATCAAGTTACACTTCTATTGTTATAAAAATGTCTTTCCTGATGGGTTATCTTTTATGTGTATCCTTGGCTAATATTCTAAACCATCAAGTGATTTGGGTACACTGAGATTGGATGCACAGTACAAAGCTTGCACCTTGTAGCCTGTCAAAGCTCTGTCTAGTGCATTTAGACACATGATTGATGGTCTCTGGTTTAGTGTCATCAGATAAAATATGTTTGTCAAGCACGTGATACATTATCTTGAGGTGCTGCATTTTTGCTAATGCCCTGACACAACACTGTTGCTTAAAAGGAGTATGCACACAATACGGATACACAGCGACCAGCCATCAGGACCAGGTTTTCAGTGGGTCTTTCTGGAAAATGAACCAGCCCTACAGGATGTCCTTGGTTTGGCAAATGGGTATCACTAAAAGAGAAGAGACCCCCTTGTCTTTGTGCTCTATTAGAGAGTGAGAATTGTCTTTGACAGCTTTGTCCAGAAAGCTTTTTTCCCACTGGGGGCACAAAGGATGGAGTCTGGGCTGTACTTCTGCAGCAGACAGAGGTGTGGGTTGCCAGAAGTGCAATGTGGGGATGAAGAAAGGCTCAGAGGGGAGAGCCTACTGCCAGTCACATGTGAACACGTGGGGTTGTCTGAGGTCACACTGCACTGCACCCTTGCACTAAGGGTTTGGTTATACCACGGTGACAGAGTGAGCACTCTGGCCACATCCTGCACCTCCGCACCCGCGTCCTCTCCCACCATACAGCCTGAATGCTCATGAGAACAGAGCTGAGCCCACAAAGCCCAGCTTCTGCAATATCTCCAAATTACATCTCAGATCGAATACTTTATTTTTTTTTTTTTTAACAGCTTTTTTTGCTAGCAAAGTGGAGCATGAAAGCAAACACTGCAATGGGAAGGGGTTCCACCGGCCAGGGTCCTCAGCCTTCGACCGCGTCTACACTGCCAAGTGAGTAGGCAAGTCCTAAGGAGCCGGTGGGTGCAGAGCAGGGTTCATATCTCTTTTTGTTAGGGTTTAATCCAAACCCTTTTGGGGTCTAGAGGTGGGCTCCACAGGTGGGCTCCACACGCCCTTAGACAAAGGCTTTGCTCTGCAGTCCCAGTGCTGCATGCATTACTGTGATGTACAGAACCTGCAGTTCTCCACTGTGTTTGCTGGTGAACCCGGCTCCTTTCTGGACGCCGGGTGCTGCATTTATAGTGGACTTGCAGCCCTTATGTGAATTTTGTCCCTTCATTTGGGAGTGCATTCACCCAATAGTAGCTAATGCTGGCAGTGTGATACAAGCACAGCCGGTGTCCCAAGGGCACTGTGGCTCAAAACGAAAGAGCCAACAGAGAGACACAGACTTGCTGAGGAGTGAGTTGGTGGCAGAGCTTGTACAAAAACTCCTTGGTCCCCAGGCAGCTCCCTCCACATGCAGCCCTCCACTTCTCGACCACATCTGTACCTCTTGTTTTTGACATCCCTTCAGAGAGAGCAGATGGGAAAATTAATTCCAACCCAGAGAGAAAAGAACATATTTTTTATTACCCATGAACTACTGACAATGTGCTTGAAACTGGATGCTGCCCTTCGCAGGTCTGCAACCTCTGCCGGGGTTCTTCCTTGGTGCTTCCCCTCAGAAAGAATTCCTGGCTGAAGGAGGCAGCTGGAAATCATGCCTTTTCCCCTGCAAAGAGACAGGTTAACTCTGTCAGACACTTCTATTGCTGTGTGATTTTCCTTGTGTTGGTCTCATGCAGCTTTCAACGGCAATAACTTGATTAATATGACTTAATTACAAGGATTTTCCAAGCCAAAAAAGCACACAGCATCTATTATACGCGTGCCTTGACCAAACAGGTTAGAAGAGGAAAGCAGCTTTCACAGGTGCCAGGCATGTGCATGGGGTGGTTTGTTTTCCTCATCAGGCAGGACAAAGGCATCCTTTATAAGACCGAGGAAACAGTGAAACAGACCTGTGTTCAGCCCTTGTGTCCAGGTACAGACACACCAGCCAGCCCCCGGCAGCTGGCTCTGGGGTAAAAGCCCACCGGCAGCAGCATTAGCGCAGCCCAGATTCATCCCCCACCGTCCTTTGCCGATGAAACGTTGATTTGGTTTCTATTTTCCCAGTGTTCTGATTTCTTTCTGGCAAATTCCTTTCTAGCCAGAACTGCGGACACACGTACCCAACGTTCCTGGCTGTGCTTTGGTGTGCTGGCCTTCTCTGCAGTCAAGGTAATGCTCATTTTTTTCCCCCTTCAACCTTGCACCACTTTCAGCAAGGGATAGCGAGGGTTTCAGAGGTTACACTTCCAGGGACCAAGTTCTCCTGCAGCGGGGGGACCATTCTCACCTGGCTGTGCTGCAGCTACCCATGCTGTTTAACTAGCAGCACACTTCCTGGCATAGTTTATGCCAACAGATGTGTTCCCAGACACCATGCAGGTCAGTCCAAGCCAGGGACATTTCATATAAAGGCATTACAGATGAGATCCCTCTGTTTTGGGTGGAGGGTCTAGTACCTGGATACTGGATGCTGCGTTATTCACTCTCAGGACAGGAAATGGGCTCATTTGGTTAAATTGCCAGAGCTGTCAGCCCTTCCCAGCTCTGAGAACAGTCCAGGAGTATTTATGTGCATTTCTAAATATGATCCCCTGAAATGCATTTGGAGTTGTCCTAAAGTTAAGATGAGTACTTTCCTAGGGTCCATGGCAATTCTTTCTGCAAGAGAGGAGTTTCTTGACCAGAAGATGGACTTTTGCCTTCAGGTGTGGGCAAAGCTAGAATTAGTGGGGAAAGAGGAAAAGCCTTTTTTTATGTGCTCAGAAATGAGTATTGGACCCTAGTAGAGTCCTCCACTTGCTCCTAGAGAAATGCATCTATCAGCTGCCCTTCATTTCTGGTGAAAGCAGAGCCGGAGCTGGCACCCTCCTTCCTGAGCCCAGAGTGACCCACACTGGGTTTCTGTGGCAGGCACAGCTGTGGGCGGGATTGCACCCACAGAGACTTCAGAAAAGCTGGTGTGAGGGCAAAGCAAGTGCTCTTTTTCCCACACAAAGGTCTCTGTCTTGTTTCCAGTGCTCATCCCATAGCCCAAAGCTGCAGGTTCCCATTTCCTAGTCCAGCCCAGGCAGTAGGGGGGGGCAGTACGTACAGTGAGACACAGATGGTGTTTCTAATCCCGTGTTTTACCCTTTACCCAGCTCCTGCCGCCTTTGCTGGCCTGATGTACTTGTTTGTGAGGCAGAAGTACTTTGTGGGCTACCTTGGGGAAAGGAGTCAGAGGTAAGGACTTGCAGATCCTCTTTACAAAATCCGGGATGTGGCGGCAGTGCAGGCACAGCTGCCGGTTCACGGCACTGCCTGTGATGTCTGCTTGCATGGGCTAGCACAGGAAAGCCCCCCTCTTCTGGGTGCACAAGAGGAGCTGGGGGAGCTGCAGCAGGCACGGCGGCACTGGGGTCTGGGGAGCTGCAGGA
>NW_010135333.1:12403-17531 GCF_000699245.1 Pterocles gutturalis
GGCTGCTTCAGCAATTCCTGCTCACAGCCGCTGCAAATGCATACATTTGTGTGTTTGTGCCACTCTTTGCACAGGATCATACCTTTATATTAATAAAGCTCATCACATGCATATGGAACAAGGTTATCCCACAGCCTGTGATGGCTGAGAAGACATACAAGTCCGTATGAATAGCCACTTTTGTAAGCAGCAGCAGCCTATGCTGAGCACAGGAGGCCAAATCCAGACCCAAATGGATCCTGAAAACAGCATTTAAGAGCTTGTAGCTGCCTTGCAATGCAAGACAGAGCAGAAATTTTCCCCACTTCATCTCAGCCCCTGAAGTCTTTCAGCTGGTTTCAACAGCAGAGTCTGAAGCCTGAGGACCTCTCCCGTGAGGTGACGTACATTAATGAATTGCTTTCCCCCCTTTCTGTCTCCTCAGCACTCCTGGTTACTTGTTTGGAAAGCGCATCATTTTATTCCTGTTCCTTATGTCCATGGCTGGAATACTCAACTATTATCTCATCTTCTTTTTTGGAAGTGACTTTGAAATACACATAAAAACAATAACCAGCGCTATCTCTCCATTGCTGCTCATCCCCTAGCTCCCTGCAGCACTGAGGGGGTCACTGTGCTTAATATATTGATACCCAGAAGCAGACATAATTCAACTGTTTAAGAAATGAACCCGTAACCCTTTTAGATTGCTGTAAATCTCATGCTTGATGGGCTTTGTAGTTTGATTTAACCTTGCTTTTTCCTTCAGTAAAAAGATTTATCATGAGCCCTCAGCACACCCGAGGAAGGGTAACAACTTCCAGTTAATTCTTTAGAGGTTTTTTCCCCTAAACTGAAGCTTGTAAGCTGATTGCATGACTGTATGGGACAATGAATGCTTGCTTCATAACTGTGTTGTACTTAGCTTTTGCCCCAAAACTCAGGAGCCTCTCAGCATCATTCCTGACCGATGGCTCCCGCAGTTATACTCACACAGAGGCAAAACCTTTTGCCAGCATCCCGCATGCCCCTGCCCGTGCAAAGGCATGGGCCAGCCCTTTCACCTACCCTTTCCCTCACACTTGTTGATGACTGAGCTACTGCTGCTGCAGGAGGGTAGCAAATTGGTCTCTGTCTGGTCTTCCTTGATAAATATTCATGTGTGTAATGCTCCCGACACTGATCTCATTTACAGTTCAGTCTTTTTGTTCTCTGAGAGCTGTGGAAAAGGGTCTTCTGTAAATGAGAAGCTGATGTATTGACAGTGGGGCTGGTTTTTGTTTTGCTTGGCTTTGTTTAATAAAACAGTCTAAAAGGACGAAATCTATTTGCTCCCATCTTCTTTGCCTGGTGCATGATCGTAATGTGCCACGGCTCGGCAGCTGGCCGGTGAGTGGAGCAAGGCGAGCAGCACTGGGCTCTCTGTGCAAGCTGCTCATTGCCCTGGGCACGGCCTCGCAAGGACCAGAGTTTAACAACTCCCTCTCTATTAGCAAGTTAAATTTTCTGCCTCCATCACTGACAACATGCCTCTACAAGACCATACCAAGGAGCAGTTTGATTAGAGAAGTGGAACGCAGTAGGCAAACAGACTGGCGCAATCTTTTTAAACTTTGCTACCCTATGAATGCTTAAGCTCTTAAGCCATTCTGATTGCCGCATGCAGGATGGATAAAGCTGTATTTTACAACTCCTTTGGGAGGGACAGAGACTCCTCACTATGTGAGAAAAGGGTTTGCAAAGCTGTATGCGAAAGCAGGTGCAGAAAGCTGCCTGCCTTTGTATTACACCAAGGCTGGTGGGTTTTGCTGCTGCCTGATGGGGGAGAGGTGCTTGTGCATGACTGCTCTCCTCTGCACCCGACCATTCACGCTGCCAAAATGGCACACCCCCTTTTTTTTCTTATTTATCTTCTACAGGAACTTTAGATGTGAAAGATTAGTAATAAATGTATTTACTGCATGATGAGTAGCTAATAAATGTTCTTACTGGTTAGAACAGGTAATTCAAAAAATACAGTCTAACCTCTTAACCTATAGCTGCTGAGACACCTTATTCTCAGGCACAGCACTTATGTTCCTTCCCTTCTCTCTTTCTCCAATGACCATAACATGCTCCAAACCCTGTTTCACACCATGGTTCTCTGCCACGCTCTCTCTCCATAGCTCATCAGCAGCCATACATTCTTGGTAGTGACCCATCACTTGTCTGCCCCATGGGGTAAACCCACCAAGGGATGGCAGCACCTCAGGAGGAGAGGGGTAATCCCTGTGACCTGGAGTTACAGAGCTCTTCTGTATTGCTGGTATCAGCAAAGGCTCATGCTGCCACCACTGTTACCCGGTTTAGAAGAGGAGATGCTTCACCAGTGCCCCAGTTCCCGCTCTCCAGCCAGTCTGGTCTCCCTGATGTCTGAGACTTGTTTATGGAGACCAACCATCACTTGCTGGAGGTGGCTCTCCCAGCCTTGCAGCTCTCCCCAGCTGTATGAGTCTCCCCTGGTGACTTTTTGTCCTCTATGGCAAGAAGTGGCTCACCTGGCCTCTTTCTGAGGTCTCCTTCTAGCATGAGAAGAGGCGCTGCACCAGCAAATGATTCAAATGTCTATTTTGGGACAGGTAATCCATCGTGATTTGACCCCACCCAGCAATGAGCACCACGCAGCTGTTCACTGCACGTCCCAGTGGCAGAAAGTTTGCCCAGATGGGATACACTCATAAATACCTGTCTGCCAGTGGAGAGCCACTGGAAATGGCTGTCACAGCGCATAAAGTAATATCAAACCAACAGACTTTTGGTTTTTAATACCAGGCAGGCACCAATCTCCACTGACACTGAGTCTCAACCCCACTGTACAGCTGCCTCAGCCCTGTCTCCTTTTCTACTCAAGATGTGACTGCTCTGTACAGGCAGAGAGGTGTGATTTGTTTTGTTCGCAGTCTGTAGGGCACACTGTGTACCAGAAAAAAAGAAGTTTTGCAACAGAGCAGGAGAAACTCCCTTTGAGAGGGTGCAAATTCCTCTGTTTTTCTCTGCCACCAAGCATACACAGCAGGTGACACAGTAACTGTCTATTGAGGATCAAACACACAACTGAGGTGAGAGTAAAATCATTAGAGAAAACTATTTCTCTGGTGGCTGAGACACACAAGTTCTGGATTTGGCACATCCAGATTAAAAGTGAATGTTTTTCAGGAGCTACTGGGACTGCTGCTGAAAGCCCACCCCCAATGTCAGAGAGATGCAATCAGCCTGGCATAACTGATACCAAGATGCCTCCCCACCATGCCCCTGCCCTCCCTGAGGCCAACTGTATTCCCTGATGCATCAGTGAAATCTTTAAAATATGTGGCATAAATACACAGTGCAATGCTCTGTTTAGGGAGGGATACAGGAAGCTCGTGCAGCAACTAATTTCAGTAATAAATTCAGCAATGTCATGGCTTAATTCCAGCTGTCAAGAAGCCCCATACAGCCACTCGCTCACTGTTCCCAGTGGGATGGGGGAGAGAATCGGGTAAAAGTGAGAAAACTTGTGGGTGGAGATAAGGACAGTTTAGTAGGTGAAGCAAAAGCCACACGCACAAGCAAGGCAAAACAAAGAATTAATTTACTGCTTCCCATGAGCAGGCAGGTGTTCAGCCATCTCCAGGAAAGCAGGGCTCCATCACACGTAACAGTTACTTGGGAAGACAAATCCGTTACTCCCAATGTCCCCCCTTCCCTCTTCTTCCCCCAGTTTTATAGGCTGGGCATGACATCATATGGTATGGAATATCCCTTTGGTCAGCTGGAGTCAGCTGTCCCAGCTGTGTCCCCTCCCAGCTGCTTGTGCACCCCCAGCCCGCTGGCTGGGGGGGGGGTGGGAGAAGCAGAAAAAGGAAAGGCCTGGACTCTGTGTGAGCACTGCTCAGCAGTGACTAAAACATCCCTGTGCTGTCAACACTGTTGTCAGCACAAATCCAAAACATCATCTCATACTAGCTCAACCAGAAAAAATTGACTCTATCTCAGTGAAAACCAGCACATAATCTGTCCCAACACTCTCAGGCCTCTGTGTTGACTCGATGGTTGGTTTCTACACAGCTGTGTTTAGGTAAGATCAGGTCATCTTCTGAGGGAACTAAGACCCTACTTTTGCTGTAATCATTTATTTTGCAAGAATATCTCCTAGTTACTTCCTCAAAGCTTTTCTGATAACAAAAGAGATTAAAATGTGGGCAAAATCTATTTTCCATCTATCTATGAACGGAAATGGTGATATGAAGAAAGTTAACTCTGTCCCAGCCTAAACCAGGACATGATAGTGTCAGACAAACAGGTAGTATATAAATCGGTCACTATGTAAATTCTCTGTGAACATCACACTGTGTTTTCCACATTACAGGCAAGCCTTGTGTTTGCATTTGCCTTTCCACTCTTTCTACAAAAGGAAGGCAACCTCAGTGCTGTTTGGCCTTTTCCCACTGTGTCAGACAACTCCAGTTTTTGTTTTGGCAGTAAAACCACCCTGTTCTGGGCAGTACAGTTGCCAGCACTTTGCACACCAGCTACTCAGAAAGCCGCAAACAGGCTCATTGCAGGGGGGTTGGACTAGGTGACCTTATAAAGGACCCTTCCAACCCAAACCCTTCCATAATTCTGTGATCCTGTAGATCCACATGCAAAAATACGTACGCTACTGTAAAAAATGTATGGGCGCATACTGGGCTTACATACACATGAACTCGCTCGTACCTATTCAGCTGCATTGGATGTGGGGAAGTGACTGGTGGCGGAAGTGGCTGTCCCTCTGACAGTTCCCATTCAAGGCTGGCTCCAGGGGCCAGCACCCATGTTTGGTGCAGGGCACAACAGAGAACCTCCTGGCCTGGAGCCAGGGCTGTGTGTGAACTTCTGTTGCCTTCCCATCCTGCGGATTGTGCCGATGCTGCTAATCGTCCCATTCGCCGCGCTGCCGGGCTGTGGGCTCTGCTCCACCAGCGACCCCCTGGCTCCTAGCAGTGGTGTGCTGCCACCACGCTGCATAGCTGTTCTTGCATCGAAATCCCAGGTACACAAATAAACATATGGTCTGTGTGTATATATGCATAGACACAGTGTGTTTGCTTACTATATCTGAGTATATGTATATGTATATGTGTATATA
>NW_010135334.1:0-1905 GCF_000699245.1 Pterocles gutturalis
TTCTGTGATTCTGTGATTCTGTGTAACACCCCGTTGCTCAAAGCCCCATCCAATCTGGCCTTGAACACCTCCAGGGATGAGGCATCCACAACTTCTCTGGGCAACCTCTGCCAGTGCCTCACCACCCTCACAAAAATAAGTTTATTCCTAATATCTAATCTACATCTACCTTCTTTCAGCTTAAAAATCCTACCACTATGCTCCCTGTTATAGGGTCCCTCCCATCTTTCCTGTAGGCCTTCTTCAGTACTGAAAGGCTGCTATAAGGTCTCTCCAGAGCCTTCTCTTCTCCATGCTGAACAGCCCGAACTCTCTCAGCCTGTCCTTATATGGAAGGTGCTCCAGCCCTCTGACCATCTTTGTGGTCCTCCTCTGGGCTCACTCCATCAGGTCCATACCCTTCATAATGTTTCAGGCCCTGGAGCTGAATGCAGTACTCCAGGTGGGGTCTCACAAGACCAGAGTAGAGGAGCAGAATCACCTCCCTTGATCTGCTAGTCACGCTTCTTTTGATGCAGCCCAGGACATGGTTGGCTTTCTGGGCTGCAAGCATGCATTGCCAGCTTGTGTTAAGCTTCTCATCAACCAACACCCCTGAGTCCTTTTCCTGAGGACTGCTCTCAAGACATTCTCCTCCCAGTCTGTATTTGTGCTTGGAAATGCCTTGACTCATATGCAGGACCTTGCACTTGGCATTGTTGAACTTCATTCATTTCATGAGCCCACTTCTCAAGCCTGTCAAGATCCCTCTGGATGGCATCCCTTCCCTCTAGCATGTCAACTGCACCACACAGCTTGGTGTTGTCTGCAAACTTGCTGAGGATGAACTCAATCCCACTGTCCATGGTGCCGACTAAGATGTTGAATAGCACAAGACCCAGTACTGATCCCTGAGGAATGCCACTCATCACCTGTCTCCATTCGGACACTGAGCCGTTGACCACAACTCTTCCAGCCAGTTCCTTATCCAGCAAGGGGCCATCCATCGAATCCATGTCTCTGCAATTTAGAGATAAGGATGTAATGTGGGACAGTGTCAAACACTTTGCACAAGTCCAGGTAGACTATGTCAGTTGCTCATCCCTCATCCACCAACGATTTAGCCCCATCATAGAAGGCCACTCAATTTGTCAGGCATTATTTGCCCAGTCACTCTTCCCTTATCCATCAATGCAGTAACCCCATCATAGAAGGCCACCAAATTTGTTTAGGCACTATTTGACCTTAGTGAAGCCATGTTGGCTGTCACCAATCACCTCCTTATTTTCCATGTGTCTTAGAATAGTTCCCAGGAGGATCTGCTCCTTGATCTTGCCCAGCACAGAGGTGAGACTGACTGGCCTGTAGCTCTCCAGGTCTTTCTTTTTTAACTTTTTAAAAATAGGAAAAATGTTTCCCCTTTCCCTGTCATTGGGAACTTCACCAGACTGCCACAACTTTTAAAATATGATGGACAGTGGCTTAGCAACTACCTCTGCCAGTTCCCTCAGGACCCACGGATGGACCTCCTCAGGTCCCATGGATTTGTACATCTTCAGGTTCCTTAGGTGGTCTCAGAACTGATCTTCTACTGTGGGCAGTTCTTCATTCTCCCAGCCTCTGCCTTTGCCTTCTGCGACTTGAGTTGTGTGGCCTAAGCACTTTCCAGTGAAGACTGCAGCAAAAATGTCATTGAGTACCTCACCCTTCTCCATATCCTGGGTAACCACTTCTCCGATCTCCTTCCAGAGAGGGGTCACATCTTCCCTAGTCTTCCTTTTATCACTGATGCACCTATAGAAGTGTGAAGGGTTAACCCTTGGCTGGGGGCCAAACCACACACACCCACTCACACAATTCCTACCCCCTCCCCATCCAAGGATAGGGGAGAGAATTTAAGGGGTAAAGCGAAAAAAGGACTCGTGG
>NW_010135335.1:0-105815 GCF_000699245.1 Pterocles gutturalis
GGGACGCGCTGCCGGCCCAGCCCAGGGGCCGCTCGCCGGTGCCCGCAGCAGGAGGCTTTACACGCGTGTTGCTCAGGCGCGCCTGAGCTCCATCCCGGGCCGCAGCGGCTCTCCGGGCTGCCCCTTCTCCGTGCACACCCCCGCGGAGGGTGGGGATCGTTAATTAAAACAAGCTATAAGCATTTATTAAACTACAAATGCAGTTTGAATGCGTGAATCTCTGACTGTAGGTGTGTTACCCCACAGACATTAAAACCCCCTGCTTTCTAAGTTGTGTTGGTGTGGAATGGTTAAACTTACCAGTGGAAGTTTTCAAATAATAAAGAAAAAAAGAGTTAACGGCCTAAATGTCTTATACTTTCAAATTGGGTAGACTTTAAGTGATTCTCTGGTTCCTTAATGAGTAAGGAGCTCGAGACTGATTTATATGTTCCCTTACAGTGGCTGTCAGACAGGAAGAAAAGAGCTTTACAGAAGAAAGATGTGGGTGAGTTTTCCTGTCACAGGGTCCTGGGTAATGCTGAGCTGCACATACACAACCAGCAAGTCCAGAAAGAGACACTTTACTAACTGATAGAAGGAAGTTATGTGTATCTCATATTTTAAAAACTACAAAATTAAAGCTATCAATAGTTACAGTTAGAAGGCCATACTTCAGCTTTCTGTATAGCTTTATATAAACAGAATATTACCAATCTTGCTTTAGATTTCAGGCATATTGGGGTTGTAGATTGTGGAAAAATGTGACAGATCAATTCCACATATAGCTTATGATAAAGTCCACCTATAAACTCTTTTATGTGTATTATTCCCCTCTTAGAGTGGACGAACATCTTCATTTGAGCCTAAACTTGTTATCCAAAATAAAATGTGGCTATTTACATACCATAAGAAGCATTGTATAAAAACCTCAACAAACTAACAATGCATAGAGTTAACAGGAGGATGGAATACATTCTAAAACATCTTAAAGATCTTAAAAGACATTCCTTATATTCAATTAGCTCAACACGCCTCCATAAGAAACCAGTAGTTTTTGTGGCTGATATAATACTGCTTCCTTTAATTTTTTTTTCTTTACAGATATCCGTAGAAGAATTGAACTTATTCAAGACTTTGAAATGCCCACAGTTAGTACAAAAATTAAGGTATCAAGAGATGGACAGTATATTATGGCAGTTGGTGAGTTAACGGACTATCTCTCTAGCAGAGGCCAGAAGTGCTAGAAAATCTTTATTACAGAATGGCTTAGTATTTCAGGTAGAATTGATAAGAGTTCATTTTTAAACGTAGCATTGAACAGAGTTTTGGAAGCTTATTCCTAAGATGTGATAGAGTGGCTGTCTTAAAACCAATACTGTGAAACAGTTCTTTTTAGAATACAGATGTTCTTAGAATCATAGAATGGTTTGGGTTGGCAAGAACTTTTGAGATCATCTAGTCCAACCCCCCTGCTGTGGGGCATTTATAATACAGTTAAAACCTTAAGTTCTTACTTATTGGGTGTCAATAAGTACCTCTGAACATCATTGTGTTTTTTAAAGTGGGGTGGAGAATGCTACATTTTTTAACTGTCAAAGTAGGATCCAGACATGAATACTTTAGTAGCACAAAGGAGGCTTGGTCTTTCAGACTTACTGGAAGGTATTATTAAATTCTGTATGATGTACCCAGTAATCAGAAGAACCTACATACAGGTAGGGTACTTAGGCACCAAAGACAAACAACAGGCCATAAGGTTATGTTACTAAGAGGCATGTTTTTTCAGTCACAGAGGCTTTGGTAAGATAGTTGAAATGCAGTAAAGCCTGTATATGTAAGACATTATATTAAAAAACAAAAAGCTTTAATGATATCTTCTTGTTTAATTTTTTTTTTTTTACTAAAGATCAAATTGTTCTTTCAGGAACTTATAAGCCAAGGATCCGCTGTTTTGATACCTATCAGTTATCCCAGAAATTTGAAAGATGCTTAGATTCTGAAGGTTAGTATAAGCTATGACTGTTAGTACAAGATACCTTTCATGTATAATTCAGGTTGGACTCAAGTAGAAATTCCCCTCCCTGTGCTGAGGTGACAGAGTGTACTTTGAGGTAATACAAGAATCTAGAGTGAAACATCACCTAGTCTTTATCTCTGTATTTTTCACATCTTATTGAAAGTTCTTTCCTCTCTTGGAGTGGCATGAAGAGTGTAAGATTTACCTTGAGCCAGTAAGCGCAGAGCTCAGAGAGTGAATGTGGCTGAAGGCTGTGATCTCTTTGGGGAATGCTGTGTGTGTACGATGGCTGGATAGTAGCCAGATCTCCATTCTTTCCTCTTCTGCAAAGCAGTAAGCGAGGAAAATGTACTGTGGTTGCACTATCGTTACTGAAATGAGTTCTCACTGTTTTGTCATGGGAGCCCAAGCTCAGTCTGTTAGTTACAAGGTAAAGAGAATTCCCTGAGAGTGGGTTTGTTTGTTTTGGGTTTTTTTTTTTTTTTCATTTTCTTGGAAACAAGGTACTTAAGGGTAGATGGTAGCATGGCCAAGGCCCTAATTACACTTTGTTTGCTACTAATTTGGAGGGAGAACAACTATGGTGAGGAAAGCAAGGAGCCATTTAGACAGTGGGAAAGGGAGAATCCGCAGGCAGTTAGACTAGGGGAGGAGGTTAGAGCTGTTGTGGCTCTGAGTTTTAGGGTGCATAGATTTGGGGAATGAAGTTTGGGTTTGGTGGGGGTTTTTTTTGTTGTTGTTTTGGTTTTTTGTTAGAAGACTGGGATGTTAGAAGATTGATGCCTGAAAACTGTGATACAGGAGTGACCAAAGCAATGAGGGGGTGAGCATAGAGTGGCAGAAGTCCTAAATCGTGGAATAATGAAACTAGTTTAACTGTGATGTGTGTGAAAGTGATGTGAAAAATAAAAATTGAGAGCTACTGGATTATGTCAGGAAAAGGGGAGTAGAGCATGGTGGTGTTTCTTTACCCTGTGCCTCAGGACTACAGGGAGTCACACAGGGTGAAGGGACAGTGCTGCTGTAAGAAGGGAGGTGGTAGGGGTTCAGAGAGGCTGGGGAGAGGGAAGGTGCGGCAAGAGTGAGACCTGCTTTAAAAGAGTAGAAGTCACTGTGATAGTAAATGCTTGCTGGTAATTAGAGCTTAAAGTAATTTTTTTTTTTTTTGAACTGGCATCTTACTAGACTGCAGAAGTATGTTTAATTTGAAATGTAGCATAGAGTCACTTCAGGTAAGTTTAAATGAGCTACCTCATTTAAATTGAACCAATTTAGCTGGAGCAGCTACTCCCTAATGTTCCCAACCCAGCTCATTTAAAACTAGGCAAAGTTCAATACGTTGCAATGTTCAGCATGGATAGTAGCCTTCAGATTTGTGATTTTTTTGAGCCTTAAAACTTTTTCCGTGGAAGTGCTGACACCTTAGAACGGTTGCATGTACAGGTTTGTGCGTAATATGTCTGAACTCATGTAATTTTTTGTCATCTTTGATGGATTACCAAAGGTCCATGGACCACACAGTCACTGAAAACCATTTGATTAGAACTTCCCCGAGCCAATAAATACATGGTTGAGCCTTGTGTTGAAGAACATGTCAAGTATACAAGAACGATAAAAAGATTACAAGATGCTTCATATGTTTCTAAAGTTTTAGAAAACTACTTACTATTTTGCAAATAAAGTTATATAATTAAAGATGTTATCACAATGCCTGCGTTATGCATTGACACCTGTGGGGAATACTTATATGACTAAAGGTTAGCCTGAGTGTAAATGTTTTCAGGATTTATGCCAATGTTTGCAAATAAGTGTGCTTACTTAGTTGACCTAAAATTCTCTTGCTCTCTCCTCTAGTGGTTACATTTGAGATTTTATCAGATGATTACTCAAAGGTATGTTTAATGTTTTCAATGTGTAAATGGAAAAAATTGTTTAGTATATGTATTAAAATGCATTTTCATATATAGTAAAGACAGTCAATCAACACAACTTTTGGAACAGAAAAGTTTTTTTTTTAGAAAAGCAAACAGGATAAACATTTTTGTACCTTCAAAATGTTTGTTTTCTTTGTCTCTTTGTATTATAATTTGCCTTACCGCTTTCAAAGTCTTTTGTCTGTAGTAGAGAAAAACTTCAAATAGTGATCTATCCTACAAAAAAAGATGTGAAAAATGGAATTAGTTATTCTTTCTAGGATAACATTTAGTCATGATCCCTTGTGACAAGTGATATACAGATACACCATTTTTGAGAGGTGGGGTGGCTACAGGTAAGTTAATAGCCTGGTTTGTCAGGGTTGCTGTAGCCACGACGATTATAAGCATATGAATGAAGTAAAAATTGTGGAGACAAGTAATGTCTTTTTTTTTTTTTTTTTAGTTAAGTGCTGTACCTGGATGAAACAGTTGAGTTCTTAGGACCATCAGCCCTGTTACAGGCCCAATACAGTTACTGCTTATAATTCTGTTTAACACCTGGCTGTTTTCTTCAGCTGCAGCAGCTGGTGTAATAAAAGATGCTACCTATTTCTGTAAACTTTGCTTTACTGATTCATCAAGGTAGTATGTTGCAAATTAAATATGAAATTTAAGCATATAACTTTGCTGATTTCATTATGACAAGTGTTTGGTTTTATTTTTTAAGTGTTCATTTTAATACTTTTTTCTGAGAAAAGACTTTAGCATTTCCAGTACAGGTTAGTTTTAATAAGTATTTCTATTTGATCAGAGATGCTATCATCTAACCTTCTAGCTTTATATTTTCCAATAGTAGTATTAGTAGTATTTTTTTTTTCCCCTGTGAGATTTCTAAGAATATGCCTGAAATCAGTAGCAGAGGAAAGCGACTGATCGGTACAATAGCCTCCCACTTGGCTGTCTGTGGGAAAATGTTTCTGGTTGTACAGACCAAACAGTTATTTCAGAGACTGAGGAACACATTACATTTGCAAATATGTTTCTGACTGGTTATGAACAGTAAGGCTTGTGCATGTTTTCAACTGAAATTGGTACTATATATTTCAGACTGTAACCCTACTTTCACAACATAATACAACCTAATTTTCAATTCTGTTTTCATAAAACTTAACAAATCATTAGAAAGAAAACTAATTTCAGGTAGCTGTCATAATGTTTTGAACGTGTTAGAAAGAGGGAATAACATTTGAGAAATTACACTTGAAATGCTTAGAATCATAAAAATACTGATTGGAAAGGGATCTTCAGATGTCATTTAATGCTTGAACAGGACTGTCAAAAACTGCAAGCATGGAGGTTCTGCAAATTCACTAATAAATTCACTAATTCACAAATAAGTTGTTGCAGTGCTGTGCTACCTCATCATAACGAATTTTTCCTTCCTGTCCAACCTGCCCAGGAAAATCTGAAATTTTCACTGTTGCTATTGCAAAGAGTTTGACTCTTGTCATTTTTGTAACTGCACTTCAGTTGCTGGCTGCTATGAAGTTGTCCTCTAGGGTGCTCTTTGCCTGACTAAACAAGCTAAGATTCTTCCAACCTTTCTTGGTATGCTTTGTGTTCTTCCCGTTGTCTGTCTTCGTAGACGCTCTCAACATCCCTTTTACATTGGAAGGCCCAACACTAGACACATTGCCTCATGCTTTAGTAGAGGAGGGAAAAAAACTTCTCCCCAGTCTGCTCCCGCTATCCTCATAGGTCACCTTTTGAGGCTTATTTTCATTTTCACTGTGAGAGCACGCTGTTGGCTTTCATTCATACTGGTATCTGTAAAGCCAGTTACAGTTCTTGGCTCTCTTAAGTTTTAGACTTAGAAGTTTTAGTCTTGAACTAAGTTTCAGACTTAGGAGAGAATCATATCTTTTTTTCCACGGCTTTTTGGCAAAAGGCACGTATTTCCGCTTGGCATTTTTGCCACACAGTGGTGGCTATGCTTTTGCTACCCTGAGGTTGTAGTGACCGAAATTGATTTAGTATGAAGGAAAGGCAAACATGATTTACAGTGAGTTGTATCCATTGCTAATGAAAGAGGACACAAATATCTTCAAGCCCAATATTGTAGAAATTTATCTTAAAATAGAAAATTATTAGAGGTAAGGCAATCATTAGCAGAATCTTTAGTTGCTTTTGGCAGCTATCAGAAACTTTATAACATCTTTTGGAGGTAGAGTGGGTGAAAGGAAAATTCACTTTTCTCATTGAAAGCAAACTGCGTATTCTCTCTTCCTGGTAACAGGTTTTTGATTTTTTTACTGGTAGTATGTTAAAATTAAATACGGTTTAATTTTTTGTTCTTACAGTTTATTTCGCTTCTATATTGCATGTAGATGCAGACATTTCTTCTTTTGCAATTATGATAGAGAAAAGATGTGATCTGGGCATTGCTTCCAGCAAGCTTTGCTTGTTGTAAACCTCCGGTTAAACATATAAAGGCATTAGGCATACAAAAGATTGATTGGGATGTATATGAAAAACATCATTGTATTACAGATCCAGCTGCAAAGCTGATGTTGTCTTGTATGAAATCGTAGTTACACTTCTGAAAGATTATACTCTACTTGGTCTTGGACCAAGGTGAGTGAGTCCATGAATAGAAGCTGAAACGCGGGCTTTTTCTGGTATCAGAAATCCTAAAATAAGGGGGGACTCTGATAAATAGGCATGAAGTACTAGCATAGGTCAATACTTTCTCCATGTCTTGTAAGGGAGGAATATACAGGTACATAAATAAAGATGACTGATTTAAAATAACTTTTGGACCTCACATTTTCTGAGCATCTTGTCCTTCCTTGCACTGCTGACAATGTAGTCCAACAGTAGGAGATTTAAAATGTTGTCTACTACTTTTAGAAGATGCATGGACTATAAATATTCTAACATAAACTAGCACTTTTCTAGTCTATGCTAAATAGGGATGAGGCTCAGAGTCAAGAGTCAGCCTGTGAATAGCTGTACCATTTAATTGTTTGCATGCACTGTGGTGTGAGTTTGGGCCAGGTCAACTGTTCCTCCATCACACAGTGCCTGAGCATGGTTTGAGGCACAGCATGAGTGTAACAGATGGTGTGGATGTTACTGTCTCTGGATTGGGAAGAATTCCTTCATATGTATCCGAGCTGTGCTATGTTAACTTGCCATCAGGACTACGGGGGCAGGTTCTGGCCTATTTTATTTACTAGCATAGATCTAGCCTTCTAGTAATGCCTCCCTGGACTCTTCCAGGACTGAGATGTTTGTCTACGTTTCAGAAACAATGTGATTATTCAGTTGGCAAACAACAAAAAAAATGTATAAAGGTTGTTGGTGTTATTTATTGGAACACTGCCATTGGCCAGGATGTATATAGTACCTGTTCTTAGTACCTGTAAACACACTGGTGTCCCCATGGCATTGTTCCTGGAAGAAATTGCTAACTCTGGGTGTCTGAAAGAAGTACAGATGTTAATCTTTGTGCACCACAACATCAAGATGACTATACTGCTTCTGGTTGCAGAGTCACTTTCAGGTTGTCACATATACTCTTGTGAATATTTATTTAATGGTTATTACTAAAGATCTCTGCTGTGGCTAGTGAGAATGATGAAGCACTAGTCGAGTCTATCCTTTTAGTAGAAATGCTTTAAATGACTTGTGATAAAACTGTGTGGGCTTGAAAAAAAAACTGAAAGACAAGTTGAGGACATTGTAATCTGCTTTTGTGTATTTCAGTGCTTTCTATTTTATTTTCAGATTGTCTTCTTGCAGTGTGGCAGATTTGTGGAGTTTCATTCACAACACGGCCATTACTACAGGACAAGAATACCAAAATTTGGTAGAGATTTCTCGTATCACTATCCATCGTGTGACCTGTATTTTGTAGGAGCAAGGTATTGATTAAATGGATTGTTTTGTTTCACTTCTGTTAGCAATATTTTCCGAGACTAAGATGAACATTAAAGTACCAGAAAAGTTAAAAATTGGAAGAAGTGGCAATTCCTTCCAAATTAATAATAGAGACTGTGAAGAGTGGAAAATGTGGGAAGACTAAAATTAATTCAGTTTCCTGTACTAAGATTTTTTTTTTCTTTGGTTCTTAAACCAGGTACATCATGTATTTGCAAAGTTGTCGTAACAATTGCAATTCAGTGTACTGTTTTAAAAACTGTTTAGCATCTAAGTAATGAAAGGTAAATAACTTTTTCTATCCTAGTTGGGGTTAAAGTATAAGTCAAATCACATAAAATTGAGTTTGTGAGAAGACATAGTGAAAATAAAATGAGGTATTCAGGGTTTCAAACAAAATAAGTAGGAAATCAAGATGTAATGTAAATCACAAGAAATTAAAAGATCTTAAATGAATTAATGCATCTTTTCCCTGCAAAAAGAGTAATTGGTAGGATACTGCAGTGTAATAAATATCTTTGGTGAACATACACATTTTTCTCTGTATTTTTAACACTGAAGGACAGATGTGTCCTATATTTTAGAATGTGAAGTCTGAAAAGTGTATGTTTGGTAAAATTAGGCTGTCAGCAAGAATCTGTAACTCCTAACTTATGAGAGTATTTTGCCGTATTCGTAAGAGAAAGGAGTAATTTGGGATTTTTTTCTTTGTAGTTCTGAAGTATACCGGCTAAATCTGGAACAGGGAAGGTTTCTCAACTCACTGCAAACTGACGCTTCGTAAGTTATCTGTAATGCATGACATCTATCTGTCTTCTTTCCACCAGGTGGAAGCAAACTACTAGCATGCTCGCCATCAGTACTGTATCTGAATACTGCCCAAATGCGTTGTAGAGTTGAAAGGGAACATATGCTGAGTCTGAGCCTCATTTTATTTTATGTTCTGTAATTCTTTGTTCTAGTTTTTATGTTTTAATTGAGTTTTCTTTTGTGGATATTTTAAAATTACTTAATACAGACATAGAGTAGGTATTATATAACTTGATCTTAAGAGCATTTCATTAAAACTTTGCCATTATTGCTCAATTTAGCCATCATATAGAGATCTACCCACAGGGTGTGTACTTTCCCAGGCATGTCTTTGTCCTTCTGCTCTTGGAGTAGCCCAAAGAGAATTTTTATATCTCCAGCATGTGTCTGATTCTTTTGAAAACCCTACCAGAGCAGGAGCTGGGCTTCTTTTATGTGGGGAGCAGATGAGAAGAACAGACTTGACTAGATAAAGCGGCTAGTTGGTGGGCAACAGCTGGTGCTCAGTGGGTAGGATAGTGTAATGGAGGAAGGAGTATTTGGGCAGACATAATTACAGAAGCTGAGCATAGGGGAAAAAAAAGACAAAAAAAACCAATGGGAAAATCCTGGAGCAGGAGAGCTAAGGGTGTAGTGTAAAATCTGAATTATGGAGATGAGACTTGAATTTGTGAGAAGGTTTTGAGGTAGGGGAATTGGTGAGTTATAGAATTAGAGGTGGAGGGCTTTCAGTGGGAGAAGTTGAAAGGTGCCAGCATGAGCAGTGTAAAGAGAAGTATTAGTACTTTGGAAGAATTGTTGGAGAAATACAAGGTTTCTGGGTGCCCTGTTGAGAAATAAGATACTTGAAGGACAGAAAGGAAGACGGGCCGTTCGTCAGAATATGTTTGAGATGTAAGCTTTGGAAGATAAGTAATCAGGAGCATCTTTTGACATAGTTGAGTTGTTTAAGAATGTAGTGGAGCAGAGTGATATGGCAAGGCTTGGTGGTAGCTGGTGGGTATGGGCAGAGAAACACAATCATTCAGGTTGGAAAGAACCTCAGAGCCCAGACTCCTGCTGCAGGCATGGTCACACTGAATTCAGATGAATTTTCCCAGGTGGTCTTGAAGTCTCCAAGGATGGAAATTCCACAGCCTCTATGTGCAGCCCATTCCAGTGCTTGCTTATCTGTACAGCGTAAAAATATTATCCTTATATCCAGTCAGAACCTTAAGTGTTTCAAGTCATCAGCACTGCCTCTGATGGCTCAAAATTCTTGGTTCCTCTTAAGTATGGGAAGCTGCTATTAGGTGGCCATCTTTCCCTGCCCCCAGCTTTTGCTTTTCCAGGCGAAGCAGTAGTGTACATGATTGCAGAAATCCTTTTACTTGTTCTGTTAAATTGTTCTGAGGTCATTAAACTTGCTCCTTTTTCTATTTTAGAGAGAGTAATGCCTGTGACATAAATCCTGTACACTTCTTGTTTGCCATGGGGACAGCTGAGGTAAATGTTTGCATTCCTTTTATAAAAAGGACAGTGATGTTTGTTTCTTTTTTATATTTGTATGAGGATAAGAAGAAAACATGACAGAAACCTAATTAATTAATTTGATCTTATTTGGTATGTTAAGTATAGATCTATTAAACAAGATTACTTTTTTAGAACATAGTGCAGATATAATTCCTGATTTGCCTTCGTTGGTGAGATGCTTGAGATTTTGCAGATGAGAGAGAAAATAGCATTATCTTGCTTTACAGTATGGCCACCTGTAGAAATTAGCTAGCATGTGTACCCTAGTAATCCTTGGGAATTTTTTGTTAATAAGTCTCATTCAGATCACATTGCTTGCCTGCCACTATTAGAACAACCTATGTCAACCTAGTAAATTTGATTAATTATTTGTAGATTAAATAATTCATAATTTTATTTAAACATTTTCACAATACCAGCCATCTGTTGCATAAGTTGAAACGTATTTTCTAAACTGTTCAGGGTAGAGTGGAATGCTGGGATCCTAGAACTAGAAATCGAGTCGGGGTGTTGGACTGTGCTTTAAGCAGCGTGACAGCAGACACAGAGTGAGTAAAGGCTACCTTTTCAAAATGTGTTCTTCTGTTTTTTCAGAAGTTTTGCATTTAGAAACAATCCCACCGTGCATTAAAATTACTTGCCCATGGTCTTCTTATTGCTAGTTTGAATAAAGGGTTTTCTTAGTCATAATGCAGTCTTTTAGTTACTGATCTCAGTAGTAGTGGCTAATTTTCTATACAACCACAAGTTGTGAATGTAAACAATACAGCTTTTTGAAGTAGTATTTCTGAGTGATATCTCTAAATTAATTTACATTAATTATCCTAGCAATTTTTAACATTGAAAAAATTATATGTAGCCTGTATTGAAAGAATGTATAACTATAAGCGTTGTGCTTTGCAGGATAGAGGGTTTGCCATCCATTTCGGCACTGAAATTTGATGGAGCTTTGAATATGGCTGTAGGAACATCTACTGGGCAGGTAGACTTAACTTCATCTACAACATTTCGTAGGAGATCCTGTTCTTGCAATTGCCAGTCCAGATCTATCATACATTAAGTGCACTTATTGTAATGTAAATATATATTAATAAAAGTATTTGTCAGAGCATAAATTACATGTCTAGAGTAGTAATAGTCAAACTGCGAATTAATTTTGTCAAATGGTGTAGCTCTTCAGAATATTGTAGGGACCACTTAAAATGGTACAACCTGCCTACTATATAACTTGAAATTCTGCAATTTTCTTGTAATGTAAGAGTCAAGTATGCAGGGAAGTTGCTGCTTTTTGAGACTCCACTGATACCATCTCAATGCAATGTATATGCTCTCCCTTGTCTTGATGGTGGCTAAAGAAGCAGAAGTGATTGTCTTTCAACTGTTTTTTTTAATGTCTTACCTTTCTATGAGGGATCATTTTGATTGATTTATTCATTGTTACCATCTTATTTGTAAAGCAAGGTATGGGGATTTTTTTCTGCCTTCATCAGTCTTTTGATGGGTTTAGAAAACTGTAGCTTGTTCAACAGCAGATACGTATGCAAGAGTGGTATTTGTGATAATGTTAGCACACATGCCAAGCAAGTTTTATTGGAGAGTATATTTTTTGTTAAACATACTAGTAATATTTTTTCACAAAAATTATTACTAGTCACACTTTATGTGTGAAAGATCTGAGGTCTTTCTCAAGTTCCACAGGAAACTTTGTAGACAAAAATGCAGATTTCTGGAAGACAGGGCCTGTATTCCCTTCTTTACTTAAAATAAAAAATTTATTTTTGTGGTGTTTCACTGAGTGAAAGCGATACTCACTGAATGTGGAAGGGAGTCAGAAAATCTAAATCTTGTAAGAACATGACAAAAATCTGAATGTGAAATGTTAGTAATTAAGAAATAATAAGAGCCTTGAAAATGGTTCATTTTTTCAATAGAAATGCTTTAGGAAGCAAGGCTTTAGGGAGGAAAAGGCTTTAGGAAGTTGGTGAGCTCTTAAATTTGCTCTTAATTTTTCTGGACTGAAGCACTCTGACGTTAAAATATTGACAGAATAAATCGGGTTCACTTAATAAGCTGTTCTCAGAATTTAAAATTATGTATTTTACATAAATCTTTTCCATGTATTTAAGTAAAAAATCTCAAGTTTAGTTAAATCTTTAGTGAAGATCTGGTGTGTGTGTGACTTCCTCTTGATCTGACAATATTGCAAGTTTAATCTGTCTCTTATTCTTCAAGGTTTTATTATATGATCTCCGGTCTAGTAATCCATTAATAGTCAAAGATCACCACTATGGCCTGCCTATTAAGTCAATTCAGTTTCACCATCAGTTGGATTTAATTATCTCTGCAGATTCTCGAATCATAAAAATGTGGAACAAAGATACGGTGAGTGTTTTTATGTTGCTGCATTTAGATTTTTTTTTTTTTTATTTTTATTTTGTGTGTCGTCCCCCCCCCATGCAGTTGAATAATAAAGCTGAAATTTGATGTAGGAAGTTGGAGTTTTAATGTGTCCTAATTTATATGGCATTTTGTCCTGTCTGACTAAAAAACATCTTGGAAGTTATTCAACAGCCTGTCAGGTATAAAGGTGTAGTCTTAGTTATTTTTTTTGCTATTTGTTCTTCTCTGCTGCTTCTTTCAGTAGAAGGATTTAAACATAAAAAGTAGTATTTTAGCCATTGCCCTGGTCCCTGGTTTGTGTATTCCTCACAGTGTGCTTGAACACAGTTAAATCAGTTAGTTCATGACCTGTTAAAATCAGGGGCTGCTTATTTTCACAAAAACCTGTTTCGATATTGAAGCAAATACTATGCCTGGATCCGAATAACAATGTGTATTAGAGGTTTATGTTGCAGTAGGCAACGTCTTAATCCCAGCCTTTTGTACCTCTATGTGAAGTTGAAATCTTTACTTTTCATAACACTTTCTTTCATTATATTGTGTTCTTTTCTTCTCTTTCCATCAATGCAGCTCACACAAAATATGTTACCCATAGGTTCATAGTAATACTACTGTAGCTTGGTTCATTATGAGGGGCTGTCTTTATTCATTGTATTTCTTCTCCATTCTCCATCTATGCTTTTCTAGCTTTATAATGAAATGTATTGAGCAGTTACATTAGAGGCACTTTTTTCTGACTATTTCAGGCAGTCATTTCTCTATTGTTGTGCTTCTTCATGAACTTTCAACAGCCCCTTTTATTTTTTTCTGTGATCACAAGCGGTTTTTTGTAAGCTCCTCTGCAGTTACTTTTTATTGTTTAAAAGAGCAAATAAATTATTGGTTATTATTTAAAACATCTGCAGTGGCCTCTTTCCATTTTTCCTAGGTATATATATTTCCCTCTTTGAGGATGAAACACTGAAAGGTTTGTCAGGTGGCCTCTGCAGTGGGAAAAGGGAGAGTTTCTTACTGCTGGAAGGCAAAGATAGCTTTGGACTCTATCCTAGAGTATGTTCCAGCTGGCTCCACCTCTCCCAGATGTTGGTTCCCGACTATCTCTGGCTGGGAACCAACTGCAGAGGCAGACTGCCGGGTGGAGAGCATATGGCTTTGATACCAGAATAGCCCCATGCTGAGACGTGCCTTGGGGTGGGGAGCATGAGGCTTTTGTCTGCTAAGACCGGGGTGGGGGAGGACTCCTATTAATCATCCGGGAGAGACCAGAGGTGGGTGGAGTAACAGCATGTAACCGGGAGGGAAAGGAAGGACCTGGAGAGGTAGGTGGGATTGCTGCAGGGAAAGAAAAAAGAGGAATAGGATGAAAATTTGCTCTGTTCCTGTCCCTCATTTAGAACTGTGTAGGCATGTACTCTCATGCTTCAGATTCTGTGGCCCAGTTCTTAGAGACTCTTCCTTTACTGGCTGTCTTGTGTGTTGGCTTATAAGAGCACCTGTATTTTGTCTGGGTTTTTCAGACTCTGTTCCAGTTTTTTGTTTGGTTTTTTTTTTTTTTTTTTGAGAATGTTGTTTCCTGCTTTTACCTCTTTCTTAAATAACCTTTATAACTTCAATTCTGATTGAAGCTACATACCACTGGATGCTTTTATTACTTTTATTTTGTGTTTAGACCTCTTTAATACTGAGTTTATAAATTACAGATAAAGTACTGAGCTATATTTCATTTTATGTAGAAATGAGCAGGGTGGAGGAACCAAGCTCCAGGGTCAAATTTCACTCCCAATCTATCACTTCAGCTAATGACACTTAGCAGAATAAAATTATTTAAAACTGCCACAGTCATAGTGGAACAAAATGAGGGTTACACTGACAGTGTGCCAGGAACTTAGAGACTTTGTCCATCCCCACCCCCCCTTGAAAAAAATAAAATACATCTGACACATAAATTTTCAACACAGAAGTATGAGCTGAGAAATTAGAGGTATGACTGTACATTGCTCAGTCTTCAATAACCAGTAGGCTACACTCCCATTTAAGAGATCGGATCAGAGACAAAAGACAATATTTAGTTCCTTGTGTTGTGTTCAGATACTTTAAATAAAGTTTTATTGTGTTGCAAAATTTGTTCCATCTTTATTCCATCATATTTCTTAACTTCTGTAATGGCTGTCCTAAATGTTTAGATTTACTGAATTTAATTATATTGGTTTGTGTTCTTTAGAGTATATTTTCTTCCTACAATTTCAGGGAAAGATATTTACCTCAATGGAACCAGAATATGCTATCAATGATGTCTGCCTGTATCCAAATTCAGGTATGTTCTATGTTAATGTCTTATTAAGTTCAAAACAGAAAGTGGAAAGCTTTTGTAACCCAAGCTGTGGTCTTTTTTTTTGTTTTGTTTGTTTGGGTTTTTTTGGTTTTTTTTGTTTAGATGATGCAGATTAGGTCTACTTTCCTCCTTATGACAGGGCTAGGAAAAAATGGTTACTTGTCAGTCAGTGTCATTGTTTCCTCTGCATCTGTGTCAAATCGGAGCCTCTGCAGTTAGGAGCTGCTGCGCTGCCTGTTGGGTGGTTGACCTCTTTTACCCTTTCAAATATCTGAAGTGCTTAATTTCATAAGAATAGGAATTTTGGCCTTTTGTCTTGGCTAAGTCCCAGCTGAGTTAGAGCTTGCTTTCTAGAGCTAGGAGGAATCTCTTTACAGCAAGTTTGCAAATTTTTACAAGTGTTTACAACTATTTGATCTTTCCTCAGTTTAGATATAGCACTTACTGTGCCCTCCCTTAGATTGAATACTTTGGTTTTAAGTGTAGATTCCTCAGTGCACAGATTTGCATGCTTTTTGTGACTGTTTTCAAATTTGCTGCATACCATAATGTTATGTTTAGAGGTCGAAAGTGAGGGTCACTTTTAACCAAAGTTTCCAGATCCTACCCTGTGAGTAAAAATATTTTACAAAATGGTGGTTGTATGTGCACATGTGCTTTGGTTATACCTAAGACTGCAACTGCCCGTAGTTTTCCCTGCTTGATTTGGGTTGCTTAGTTCTTAACTAGTATGTGACACCTACTTCATTTTTAGAAAGCAGTACTGAAAAAGATAAAATAAAAATTAGAACCACTAGGATGGCACAGGACAAAATTCGTATTCCAGAGAATGCCTATGTTGCAAACTCTGCTACTATCTTTATTTTAGAGAGAGGTAGCAGTGAAGAGAGAGCGACTTGGACTTTGATTCATATTAGGAGCTCAAATTCAAGATTGTAGATAAGTTAATCTGAGATTTCTAACGAGTTAAAACTTGTCTTTTCTGCCAACCTTACTTAAGAATGTCTTTTTTTTTTTTTTTTTGGTAAGATAAGCACTTCAGTACTGATCCCTGCTGAGATGGTGGGCATTTTTGACCTTATGCAGCAGCAAAAGTATAATGGTCTGGAGGAGCTTGCTGATGAAAATATTAACTTGCTTCCATGCTGCTCAGGTTTAACCCTCTCTGAAACAGACTGGTGTTTCACTACTTAGGAATTGGGCTAGGTTTTTCTGAGCCCTCAAAAAGGCATCAAACCATTTTTATTTGTGTTCCATATATTTGTTTTTCCCAGACCAAAGTGCCAGAAATAATGCAAGTGAAGAATTGCAGCTTGCCAAAAGAGGGACTGTGGCATGGCATGTGCCCTGGTTGTATGTATGAGTTCATGTTGGGGTATTGGAGAATAACTGTGTGTAACAGTGCGCACTGTGAAACATGGAGGGAGACAAACCTGGTCTTGTCTCATCCATAGTGGCTACAGAGACAGGTCATTGGAGTAGATTATCTTTAGCATTTCATCCAGGTTTCAGCTTTGATGAGCTTGTTGATTTAATCCAAAAGAGAACTCAGGAGCGAATTAACATCCATGCAGCATTGATAATGAAGGGCTCATGACAGGGAGTGAAACAGAAGTAAGTTATTTGACAATGTAGAATCTTAGTGTAATTCATATTGGAAGGGAGCTCTGGGGGTCGTATATTTCCTGCTCAAAGCAGGGCCAGACTTGAAGTTACGTCCAACTTCAAAGTCTGATCATGTTGCTCAGGTCATATCCAGTCAAGTTTAAATATCTATGAGAATGGACATAACTCAGCTATGGACCCTCTGTAGCCTTGGCGGTATGTAAACATGCCTCAAGTGCTTTTGCAGAAATGATTTTCATGAGACTGCAGAAAGAATCTTGTAGCACAAAGAATCAAATGCACGTGGCTCCCTAATGGTGCTTATTGGACATTCCTGTTTCATGTGTCTGTGATCTAGATCTAGATCAGTAATCTAGATTGTGCATTCCAGTCCTGTGCCCCATGTCTCCTCCTTAAATCAGTTCGGCTTTTCTTACTGTCCTTTCTTCGACTGTGTCTGTAGGGTAGCGGGTTAATGTCTTTTGGTAAGAACTGTTGCAAGGTGAAAACTAGGTTGTATTTTGTAGTCATATGGAGATAGAGGGGGAAAAACTAGAATGTGAGAGACTTAAGGTAAGAGGTGGTGCATTGCATGTTTGTCATAAATACTGTTGCTCCAGAATTTAAGATGCTTAGGACCACCTCATGCTCATTCAGAATGTAAAGAATAATAACAACTGAGCATCTGAATATAAGAAAATACTTTCATTAATATGAGCTTGCAGTTGTGGAAAGCTGGAAATACAGTATCATTGAAGTACCAGTATGGCTATGGCTCAGTGGTCTCATTGGTGCCCCAGCATTCTCAGAGCACTGCTGGATGTTTGTGAAGCCAGCATGGCACAGGAAACCCAAGAGATCTTTGCCTAGCTTGTGTTTTAACATTTCATGTGAAACTGCTGCTCAGAAAGCCTGTACCCTAATCTCACCCTTATGGTCTTATGCTTAAAGCAGCTTTACAGTTCGTCATTGCAAGGAACAAAATACTTTCATATTTTATTGACTGATGTGGGTCAAAATTCAGAATTTGTTTCATAAGAAATACTTACATATTTTGTTTCAAATTGAAGAGAACAGTTTCAGAATGTCATGAACCAGAAGTCATTGAATCTACATTTAGAATGCTTTTGTTTTGGGAAAATTGATGTCTGGTATGTCTAGACATTTTACTTTTCCATTTTGTATTCATAATTTTATTACGACGGTTGTAATAATCAAGTCCTGTTTTAAAACTACAGAAGGTAGCTGCTACTTTATCTTAGTTGGAGTCCTTTTTTACATCAAAATGTCTGCTTCATATGCATTAATGAAGTAGTTTTGACACTGCATTGTCCCAATTATAAAAAAAAAAAGAATTGGAAGAGTGAAACATTTATGGTAAACTGTGGATCAGTATAATGTGAAATATTCTTTTTCAGTACTTTTGTGGGAGTTTTGTTGTAGTTGGCGTTTTTTTAATTAAATTATTTTACCCACCAGCTCCAGTATTACTACCTTTCACGGGAAGCAAACCCTGGTGTATCTTTGACCAAGCTACAAAATGACAAACTTAGATCTTTTATACTAGTTATGAATCTCTTGTCTCTGATCACACATGTACAGATTGGGGCTAGGGGAAAAAAAAGTTTACCACTGACTGAGTAGCCTTGACTCAGCTTCAATTAAATTGTAGAATATAAATGAAACTTAACAGCATCTCTAGTGTATAGAAGTCTGTGCCACATTTGTTTCAATTAAGTTAAAAATTTTCATTTTCTTAAAACTGCTTCTCCCATTTACTGCTGCTTCATACTCATGTTTTCATTCCTTTAAATTGATGATACTGTATTGCAGACCACTTTCCAAAGATAGTCTTATTAAAACCTCTTATCTGAAAAAAAGAGTTCTCATTTATTTCCCTTTTAAAGCGATCAAGCTGAAACAGTGAAAACGTGTGGAGTAGACTTCTCCTTTCACAAAGTTGTTCTTCTTTTTTTATTCTCTTATTTCCCCTGTAGTACATGCCCATGTACTGTTCTGAGGACTGTTTTTCCCTCCTTTCATTATTGGTGAAGACTCTCAAAGAGGAGGTTTTGCCTTTACTGTCATCTTTGAAGCACCTGCAGAGTTAATTTCTTTCCTTTTATCTCTAGTGATTCATATTCAGTCAGTGGAGAAATGCTTTGTCTCCTGAAATAGCAGTGACCATGCTGATATGTTAAGGGAGCCTGTAATCTGTATACTATACTATACTGTGTACATACAGTACGTTGTGTTTGTATATGTACGTACATACTATAATTTCTTGCTTTTTCTTAAATTTTCTAAAAACCTTTCCAGGTATTGTTTTTAGCCTCAGTTTGCTGACTGAGTTTTCACAAATTTCTTGCTTTGCTGGGAAAGTGAGCCCCCTTTTTTTCTGATGTTCTAAGTCCAGCTGCATTGTGCATTTTTAATGAAAGGATTAGGTAGGAAGGATTACTCCACCCATGTTAATTGCGTTCCTCTAGTTGGGTGTAAATTATATTTCTCTGCCCTCTGGGTGTGTAGTAATTGACCCAGTTATTCATAGCCTCGGTGGCGTATGTTACAGTACTTTTAGATCAGAATGTTATCTAACTTGATTGCTCTTTTCTTCTTCATATTCCATCTCTTGTATTACCTGGTGGTCAGCTAATTTGGAAAGACAAAACTGAGATAAACATAAAAGTATGTGCCAAGTGTCCTTATTACTTTCTCACGTAGAAGGAAAAGGAGAATATTTCTCATTTTGAACTTAAATGAAGTCTTGTGGCAGTTGGAGGTTTTCCATGGATTTTAATATTTCTACAGTAGTTTTTTATATTCAGAGTACTTGCAGCCCTTATTCACGGTGTTTCTTAGGTATAGTCATAGGTATTTCAAATTTTACATTTGTCCCGGTGGGCTAATATCACTAATATTACTGCATTGGAAGCCACAATGTTCTGTCTCTCATTTTGTGTTGACAAGCTACTGTTGTGCTGATTTCCCAAGATGAAATATGAAAAAAGGAACAAACCATGTTATGATTTATGGCTTTGTTTAGATTGTAGGTGTGTGTATAAAACAAAGCAAAACAAAAAACCAGAACACTATTGTATTAATAATAGAAGTTTATGCCCAAGGTTGGTTTTAAGTGGAATACCAACTGGATTTGTTCTAAACAGTATTATGGGACAAACTATTTAAATTTGTTATGAAAATTGGCAGCCTGCGGTTGTCAGGAGTTCATGTTGATTGAAGTGGTGTTGAACAGTTGTTAAGAAAGAGGACAAAAAGGAATGGTATGTAGGAAACAAAGCTTCATTAATTGTGCTGCTGCTAGACCTTTCTTTCCTTAGTATTTTATGCAACAATTATTGATGGGTCTAGCTGTTCCATTGCAGGCCAAGAATGTGTGCTATATGAACTACAGGTAGTGTGCTTTCACCCCTCCTCCCCTAACCCATGAAGGGTTCTTTTCCTACAAATGCTCAAGATTGCCATTCTACATTTTTGTGTGTGTGTGCCAGCAAATTTTCCTTTATTCCCATTTCTTTTCCTGGAAAGATATTTTAAGTCCTATGTACAAATCTACTTCATGTGAATTGAATGCCTCAAGCATGTATATTTTTTTTTAAAAAAAGGAGTGTTATCCTCTTGTGACCAATATTTTTAAATGTGGAAATCTCTTTTTAGGAATGCTAATGACTGCCAATGAAGCCCCTAAAATGAATATCTATTATATACCAGTAAGTAATACAAATTTTTGCTGATATTGCTCTTTTAAAACTCAGTTGTTTGGTGTCATTCAAGTATTCATGTTGGAAAACTACTTCTGTAAATTCACATCTACATTCTCTGACTTTTCATGATAAAATCAATTTAAGCTAACCATAATTTATTAATGTAACATACTGAATTACTAAAAAAACAACCTGTAATTTGTCTTTTGCTGCCAGTTCCAAAACTGGCTAGTAGCAGTAGGAAATTCAAGTGGAGCTTTGCTGGATAAAGTATTTTTTGATAGCTGATCAGAAAATAATTCCTAAATAGGGACTATATAGATTACTTTCAAGATAGTAATTTTGCTTTGGTGTGAAATATTTCATTACTGATGTGGTATATAGTGACATAGTCATGGCAGTAACTATTCTCTGTTCTGACAAAGAAATGTTGTTTGTCTCCAAGTATGGCTCTTGGCATTAGGTTCTGCTCCATGCCCTACTTGAATTGTAGCTTTTCTCTTGAGAAGCTCTTCAATTGAAAGACTTAACTGTAGTTAAACTGTATGTTATATCTCTGCAGGTTGGTTTTAAAGAGACTTAACAGCAAGCCTTCTGGTGTTAGGGAATGGTACAGAAAGCTACACCTGCATTTCACTCTTCTTCTGGTTTTGATTCTACAGTGCATTCACAAGAGGCTTTTTTGGCCTGGTAGGAGATAAATAGTAGGATATATATGTAAATATTACATGCAGTGTAGCTGACCAGACTCTAAAAATACATACACTTCATCTTAAGTATTTTTATTCACAATCCGGACAAACCATGAAATTTGTTCATTTTTAAATATATTTTTATCTGTTTTTTTTAAATCAGCCAAGAAGTCTTCATTCAGATAATCGATGTAAAATTAATTTTAATTTAATTTTCTTTAGTTTATTTCTGGATTGTCTAGCCCCATCCCTGTATGGTCTTGATTACATTTAAGGTAGAGATTCATAAGTTTACATTTTTCTTTGTGGGATAGACACTATATATCTGCTGTATATACCTTCCTAAACACAAGAGTATACCACTCTAAACAATTCTATAGTCTAGTTATATTTACTTTTATTATTAGATTTTTGCATTTAAATAAAGGTAAAATTTTATACATGAATTCTTTGTGTGTCATTTATGTCAGGTTGTAAATTAAATGTCAGATGTACATTAGTCTATTTCTCTAATTCAGCTCTAACCAACTTTTATGTTGTTAACTGGAGCTGTTCCATGCTTTGGATAACACAGGGTGAGGGAACAACAAATATTTTTATATTTAAGACAAAGTATTAGCTGTAGTTAGAAGCTAAACACTTTGCTTTTATTTACCTTGTCCTTTGTAAGGTTTAGGGAGTAGCTCTCCAAGCATTTTTTTACCTACTGACTTCTTAATTAACTGAGTGGGGAAGACAAACTCTCATATTTTCAAAGTCTTATGAATTTTTAACACTTGAATGGACTAGTTATTCAATTTAAGTAATTCAAATGGAAAAAGCATTGCTTCTGTCAGTAAGGGTAAGGTTCAGCTTCTCTCTGAAAGTTGTGCACTGAGATTTTTCTGTGCAGGTGTGCGTGATATATGAACTTTACAGCTATAGTACATTAGAGGTGCATATCAAACGTTGCCACTTAGCCAAAAAATTATTTCATTGTCTTGATTGTCACCAGCAATGAAAGTTTGTTAGAACTTCTTCTACTCAGTGTTATTTTGAGTATTCTTACATACATTGTAAATCAAAATGAAAAATACTTATTTTTTACTCTCTCAAAATCTCACTCGTAGATTCCTCTGTGAATATTGAATTCATTTCTGAAGTCAGATAATTTTTAGCTAAGAAATATAAGCACTCTATATTAGAACTCGGATAATACTTAACAGGCATTGTCGCAAACATGAATATTGACTAATACTATAGTATTTTTGCAGCATGCAAGCTATTCCAGTGAAAATTAACACAAATCTTTCCTTAAACCATCTTCCTTTGTCACTGTTCTCTAAGTGTTGCTGTCAGAATCTGCCTGAACTTGTTTGGATCATACCTTTTTATGGGTTTTACATTCACAGTGACACATGAGTATACAAATGAACCCAAATGATTAATGTTTGAGTTTGAAGGCTGCTGAAGATATCTTAAATACTGGCATGACTTTTTTTTTTTAGTCAACAATTTGTAGTTAATTTCAAAACATGGAATGCTTGTTCTAGACAATAGAGAAGTTAAAGGTAGTGAGAAGTTGTTACTTTGAAATAGAGATGGAAGTCTCACACTCGAGTAACTGGCTTTTTTACCTTGTCTGCCTTTTCACGGGCAAGACTGAAGGAGCTGGCACAGAGAGTGTTGTATAATTGAAGGGTTTCTTACTGCATTTCCTAAAAATCGAGCATGTAGCTCATTAAATGTGTTTTGATTGGCTGTTATTTTTTTTAATCTCCTTTTTAAATGAAGAATATATAAAATGGAGAAGTGGTGTCAGACTTCAGCTGCTCCAGGGCACTTGTTATTAAGGAAAACTCAATGTTATTAATGTGTTCATGTTACAGTTTTATTCCTTGATCTTTTGGGGTAGTTATTTGAGCTCAGAGATGCACACCTGTCCTTTGGTTTCTATGTCAGTAGATCATTAAGACACGGGTTTTTTCCATTGTTGGAACACTGAGTGATCTCCTTGCACAGGCAAAGATGAGTTTAGTTGCATGTGTCTTTGGAGCAAAACTTTAAAGAACTAGTGATTTACTGTATTATTTGATCTCTTTTCATAGTCTCATTTCCTGGCTTTTTTCAAGAACTGCGATACACTGTTTTCCCAATGAATAGCTTGATTTTATATTTATTTGTTTACTTTGTGATAGACATGAATGCTACTTAAAATGTGTCCTCTGTTTTTGAGATGTTGACAAGAACTGAATTAAAATTTTTGAATTCTACAACAGAATAAATGCCTGGGGTAAATGCTACTACTATAGAGGACAGTTCTGTTTCAGAGCTCTTTGAAGTACTTTTGTGTAAATAGAAGCCATTCGATTACCCTAGTCCCTCATTGCCCTGTACTGCTAGTCATTATTCTCTTTTTTTAAGTCTTCATTGGAACAGCTACAAGGAATTACCATGGCTGTGGTCAAGGAGGATACTTAAAATCTCAAATGTATGGTGCTGTGCTTTAGCCTTCTAGTTTACAACGTAAGAAAAAAAGTCTTCGGAAGAAGAGATGCACAGAAGTCAGAGTCTTACAGACCAGGAGTGCCTGTGTACGCAGATGGGTGCAGACAGCCCCAGCATCCTCTGTCCTTGATTGAAGTTGGCCAGACAGTGTAGGACTGTGCCCAGCCTAATATACCCAGCCTCTCAGCAGGTTTTATTAGTGTGGGCACAGTGCTGTGCTAACACAGCTACATGAGTTGTGAACTAGAGCTGGCTCGTGTCCGGCCAGCTTGGAGTACGGTCTGACTGAGCTCATGTCTGACTGAATTATCTGTGTACATGTGCCCATTCTCTCCATTGTTAATGCCAAAGCTAAATTTTCATTGCAAAACCAAAAAATGACTGTCTCTTGAACTTCAAGATTATAAAACAGTTGACAGTGGGTATCACAATATTGTCAGTAAATGAAATAGCATGCTTCAGCTTAAACAAGATAGGTGTGATATTTGAGAATAGGAATGCCTGAGAGAACTATGCTTTGCTTTAAAAAAAAGAAAAAATACCCCACAGTTGTTTCTTTTGTGAACAGAGCTGTTAGTAGAGGGAAAAGAAGGTGATTTTTGGTTTACTAGAAAGGACAGGCAGGTTTGGTTTTAAATGGCAAGAAGATGCCTTACGCAGGTACACAGTGAAGGGAGTAAGTAAAAGCCAAATTGAATCTGACCGTTAAACTGGAATGTTTGTTTTACATAGGTAACATCTTGAGTGGCTTAGCTTAGAGACTGTTTTTGTTTTATTTTGTTGGGCTTTAATGAGGGCAAGTGCTTCTGACTGGAATTGGGCTGTTTGCCAATAGTTTAATAGTTAACTTGCACTTTATGCAAACATTTGGAACCTACTTCTTGCCAGCTGGCTTCCTCTTATATCGCTTTGATGTATGCCTCGGGAAGGTTGAAATGAAAGTTGTGTGTGCCTTGGGATACTTTTCAGACTACTGACTCAGAAATGTAAGTTGAGTCAATAGTGCAACCATGTCCTGGCCAAAGAAGTGAAGAGAGGAAGAAGCTCCACTGACACATGGTGGTTGACTGACCTGTGGTCTGAGATGAGACAGATTCTCTTAATTGAGGCTGTCAGCTTCCATGACATATAATGTTCTCTTTTTCAGGTTGCACCTACATGTTAGCTCCTGGACGCTCTAGGTGGAAGGCAAGGGACATAGATGATGTTTATTTTGAGTGTTTACTACTGGTTACGTGAACATGTCTGATCTTAGCACAGACATTTCAAATCAGTCCTGTCTCCTTTATTGGATTTGAAACTTTCGGCTACATATGCATACTGAAACTGAAACTTACTCTATTCATTAGGCTCTTAAAAGAAGAGAGCAATTAAGCATGTAATTAATTGAGTGTAATATACTGTGTTCTGGATTTATTTTTTTTTACTTTCCTGCAGTCTTGGCAGAAAACTCCCTGTTGAGGCTAGAAGCAATGTACTTTTGGTATAGAGAAGATATTAAGCTCTTTAAGAAGAAATAAATACTGGAGCATCTCTGGCTTCTTTTCAGGTGGTTTTGGAAAATCATTTGATATCCTAGCACTCTCCTAGTTCAGGGTTGTTGGAGTTATAAACTGGAGATGTTTCAAGGGCAAGTATTTCTTGCCCACTCAATGATTCAGTTTCTCCAAGAGTATCTCTACAATGGGTCTGGTTTCTAATACAATACCAGCTTTGAATATGTGGATCTCTTTATTGCTAGAAATACTTATGTATTTTGTCCTCTTCAAATTGTGTGGCTTTTCGACTAAACCAACCATTTCTGGTACTTCTTTCCTTTCATACATGCTATTTGAAACTATTTAATTTCTGCCTTTTTTAGGTCCTCTATTTTTTCAATTACTCTTTATCACCATCTTTTTGTTTTGAATATGCCTCAATAATGCTCATTCTTAAAAAAAAAATCTTTTTTCCTTAGATTTAGAAAAAAAATTTAGAAAAAAGTTTTATAAAAAAAGGTTTTAGAAAAAACTATAGAAAAAGCTGCTTTTTCTTTAGTAGTTAACCTTGAAATTACATAATCGCAGTTTAAGGCACCAAATTCTACTAGTTTATGTGTTTTCATGTAATGCACTGGGTATTTGATGAAAAAAATCTGTAGAGGGAACTTGTACGAAGGAAATACAAGTGAAAGCAGTTTTTTAATACCTTAGTTCACCCCCTTTATTTCTTTCTTGATGCTGGTTCGGAACAGTTCTGGATTGTAAGTTAAGGATGAACGTGCTTTTGTTCGATTGTAGACTTCCAGGTTAGCTGCTCCTAAACCTACATGGGACTGAGTTGACTGAAGAGTTGTGTTCAGTTCACTCACAGACAGAAAAAGCATTTATCTGAAGGAGGTTAGTGTTTTCTGTCAGTCTGGTGACAGAGTGCTCTCCCTAGTTTTGTACAAGGAGTTAGGATCATCAGGTATCTATCATTACAGTCTGTCATTTTTCACCTTAAAAGATGGCGGGAGGCTTCTTGTGTGTGGCACACTCCACACTTACCTCTATGGTCATAGCCTTTCAGAACAATTTTATCACTCTAAGACTTCCTTTCATTATTCTGGGATCTACTAAGTGTCTTTTTTTCTCTCTTGAGCCTTTATATGGTGGGGCTACAATTAGAGAAAAACACCTCTCCGCACCTTGTACTTCATGCCCTTAAGACCAATGTTCTGTATAGTCAGCTGTCACTCAAATGGTTTCTGGGCACTGTTAAGAGTTACAGCAAGATCTTCTGAACTGACTTTTGGCTTCGGCATGATACAAGCTATGGTGCAAATGATGCAGGTTTTTTTATATTTGTGGCTGGCATTTTGACACTAATTGAACAGATTAGGACCAGCACGTGAGATTTTTATTTCTTTTAGGATGTTTTCAGGTATTCTGATTGCCAGTATTAGGTCATTCTGGAGTAATGCTGCCTCAACTGTCTTCTTGAAGATCGTATGACGAGGCTGTACTTTTTGGAAGGCATTTGTTTCATCTTCAATACAACCCTCACCTGAGAAGTTTTGTGGAAAGCAGCCATAAAACTGGATTGTGCTAAGAGGTTTTTTTTTCTATCCTGAAACAATATTTAGTGTAGAAAAATGTTTCATTACCTGGGAAAAAATGTTGTAAAATAAAAAGACAGTAGTTATGATGTAGAAAGGGAAATGTTGGTCTTAACCTTACTTTACTCATTTTGAGAACTGTGAAATGACTGGAAAACAGGGTTGTTATGAAGTAACATATTACAGTTGTGCTTTGGGTCTGCCAAGTGTTAATAGACACTTGAATGCATCTTTGGCCTTTAAGCTAATTCTGAATTTTGGTATATCAATCTTTTAGAACTGTGTTTTCCATCCAGAACGATCTAATCCTTTACACAGAAAATTGTGCAAGCAATATAAAAAGAATGTCTGGTGAATGATACATTACCTATCTCACAGTATTTACAAGCATAGGAAAAAAGTTGTTTATCTTCACAAACAGAAATGTGAGCTTCCTACTTTTAACCTAAACACTTCCAAACTGAAAAATAACCTGCTGGGCTTATTCCCAACAGAGGATATCCTCCATTTCCCATGCACTGGCTGAGAGACAGTGTACCGCTTATCACACATACATAGAAGGAAACATCAACGTGTGATAATCAGGAAACAATTTCTGATCTTCCTGTAAAACTAGTTTTAGGGGGTTTTTTTGTGCTGATAGATACTCTAGTGCAACATTATGTATAGATTGTGAAGGTATATGATCCTTGCCTACTGCTTTTGTGGATGTTAGGCAGCACTTCATTATTTTTTAAAAGATAGCAGCATGCTGACTGTTAAGTCCATACTTCCTTGGAGTTTGCATCATACTCTTCATAGAGCGAAGGAGAAAACTCTTAAAAGTAGAAATTTTGCTGAATTATATCAGATGATTGCTCTGCCAGTTGTTAGACTCACGTGTTTTTTGGTGTCATGACCGTTTCTTAAGAAGTTGGTAGTATGGGACCCTCTGTCTCGAGTTCCTATTTTAAGAAAACAGGGTTTGAGGGGGGGAGTGTGCTCCCCTTTTTAAGTCATAGAAAATTTAAGCCTTGAGGATCTGAAAGATACTTTTTATTTCTTCAGTTGCACTTGTGCCTTCTTTTCGGCCATCTCTTCTTCACCTTGTTTCTGAAAATTTAGAGATGTAGTTGCTCAGCTTCAGTCAGTGAAGAGAGAAGCAGTCACAGACAATGAAAAGACGTAGTTGCTGAAAGGAAGTTTTGTACTGTACTATGGTCTGTCAGCATGTAATAAGAATTAGTGTCTTTTTTAGCTTTTGGATCAGAAAAGGCAAAGCACATGAGAATTTTCTCTGTGGTAATGTCAACTAAGTATTTCATTATATTTGAAAGCAGAGGCAAGTGACTCTTGTGGCTTATCTATATTGTCATCTTCTGTGCTGTACTCAGTAGCAAACCAAATATATTGTGAGTTATGACTGTTTTATACAAAAATAGTAACAAAGGTGTGAGGATTTAAGATTTCTATCACACAAACCTGAGAGATAAAACTATCAAATATCTGAAAGCTTTCAAATATATGTGATATGCTGGATTCAGCTGTTATTCGCTGTTACCTTTGTATCTGTAGCATCCCTCAAATTTCCCTAAAATGCAGGTCGTGCTCTGAACTCAAGTACAGTAAGTTTTGTTTTCATGACTGTAAAGATATGTATGCTGTAACATTCCTTGGCATCTGGCTTGTACTGTAAGAGCCCTGTTGTTCCTGGCCACTTAAAAGCACAAGAAGCAAGTCCCCACCCAGTGTGACAGTCGGGAATTTTCCTGTCCCATCAGAGAGATGGAGAAGGGGACTTTTGCATTTCTGGCTTGTTCTTGGTTCTTACTTGTTGATTTAGATTGCGTCGGAGGTTATTACATACGTACTGAAATCAATGCACATGTTAATGTCGTCTCAGGTAGTAGTGGAAGTTTGTCCATTGATGACCCATGCCCTTAGTATTGCAATGAGTGCTATTATGTTTTGAGAAACAGATTTCTGACCATGTTGGAACAGGTAGAAGCTGTGCAGAAGTTCTCTCCTTGTGTAAGAAAAAAGGCCAAGGCAGTTATGATGTCTCCCATTTGCCGTTGCCTTGCCTGTCCCCTCTGTGGTCACAATTGTAAATGCAGGGAGAGAGCTTTATGAGGCATTTATTCTTCAAATAGTATCGTAATAGGATGGATGGTTTTTTGTTGGAGTTCATATAAAATGTGGAGGTGTTGTGTTTGTGAGGAGGGATGTGCTGGTTCAGTGACGTTGAGTGACTGAACAGTAAATTGGCTTCATGAAGCGTCTCACAAATACCAGAACCTATGCACGGGAATTGGTAAGAGCACGTAGTCAGATGTGGTAGGAAACGGGAGGTGTAGATGGCCAAAGTAAAACGTTGTTTCTGCCTTTTATCATCAGCAAAGCATTAAAGCAGCTGATCCTACCTGATCTACACCTTTTTTTTTTTTCATGGATAAAGAAACAGAACATCAGATGTTCACAGGTAAAAAAAATCCTATGAAGTGAGTCTCAGCTGAATTTATTGCACAGTATTTAAGTAACTGACCTGAGTGCCTCTATTATTACAGCAGATACACTATAGAAGCTGCTATATTAGAACAAGAACCGACTTTTGTGAACTTTTAATTTGTTTCCAGCTGATACCTATGGGAAAGTGCTTGAATCAGGTCATGCTTGTAATGCATGCTTTGAGAAGCCTGTCTCTTCTATCTGTTGAGCTTCATTTGATTAGATTATAAAGTAATGTGTTCTTGTACTTCAAGTTTCTATCTATTTTTCTGGCCTCAGATCATCTCTGCTCCAATTGTCTAAAGACCTAAAAAGTGTAGGGAGTCTGGTAGATAAAAAGATCCATAGCAATAGTGACCAGTTTTATCTTTTATGTATGTCAGCTTGTCAGAACACGATAGGGATAGTGGTGAAAGCATCAGACTCCTTACTCTTAATGCCATGGCTGGTAAGTGACAGATAATTTCTGAGAAGTGTCCCTTTTTCTTCCTTTCTTGTGAGGAAGAGAACTATTCTGCTAATCTTATTTACAGTTTTAAGGAGTAACTTTCTTTGCGGAAAAATTTGCTGTTCCTACCTCAGAGGATATTTTTTTCCCAAAATTAGGAGCAACAGGATTGTTGCTTCCTTCAAATGAAGATGGCTTCACCAAGAAGACACTTGCAGTGAGAGCAGACCTGCGACTGCTTAGCTGACTGTAATACCTTGTCAGGCCAGAGAAGATGAGCTTTAAAAAAACAAAAAAATAAAACAACCCACCACTATAAAGCCAAAGTGTTTAGGATTACAAAAAGAAGTACTTACTATCTGATAACTACCAGGGCAGAAAGATTTAGTATCTCATTCCTAGAAGATGTGGGCAAGTTCCTGCAGCAGTTTTTATTTAACACTGGAAAGATCTTAAAAGCAACATTTCCTTTAACATGCTCTCTAAGGAGTAAAACCTCCAAATTGTTGATTTGGCAGCTTCCATAGCATAGTGAAAGGTAGGAAAACCAACTTCTCTCATATTAATGAATCTGCCAAAAATGTCTGGATGTGCTGGAGTTAGGATGAAAGAAAGAGCCAATTCTTTGTATAGTTCAGTGAAGTTTATGAGTGTGTGGGCTTAAAACCAAATGCAATGCTGTTTTCAGTGGTATGCTGAAAAGGAAAAATGTGCTATTCAGTCTCTTGGTCATAGCTGTACTCCAGTGAGCTACTTGATGCCTGTGGAAGTTCATTTACCATAAAAGCATCAAATCTACACCATATAATGTAGGGTGAATGAAAGCGTGAAATTCTGAAAAAATAAAATATATAGGAGATTTGTTTGGAGTTTATACACAAACCCCATTTAATTTAGAGAATTAAAGCATTTTATTCAGTACATTAAATGGGTTAACTCATGAGGGCACAACTGGACTGTAAAGGGTTCATAGAGAGAAAGTAGATTAGAAAGGAATGGCAAAATAAAATTCAGCATCACAAATTGTTTGGAGCATGCTGGTTGCTAAGGGACATGCAGTGTATATGGAAACATAGTAGATAGAAACATAACAAGGTAACCTGTTCCCAAGGCTCCTTTCTAACACAAGCTAATCTGCTGGGCTCTCTGAAGTTCTTGGGCTGGGTATGACTGAAGCTGAAAAACATAGAAACAAGAAGGGAGAGCTGCAGCTTTTCATGTCTACAAGCTAGAAACCTAATCCATCTGTTTTTTGAGAGTTGGCATTTGCAGTTGATGTAACCTTGACTGTTAATGAGGTACAACAAGGTGTTTTTTTCTTCTCTTGCCCTTTCAATGCATATAGATGGAAACTTTTCAAAGTTATTACATATTGAGATCTGTCTAATTCTTAAAATTAGAGAACAAAACATTGAAAACAGTACTCTTAAAATGAATAGTAATTAATTACTCATGTAATTGCATTAATTAAACCTGGCTATGCAATTAGGGAGCTAATTATGTTTAAAACGCAATTGCACATTTCAATCACTGCCCACACCCTGGGGATCACCCAATTTTTTTCTCCTCCCTCATTAGACCTTCTGTAATCTTCTTCTGTTGAACGGCATGATTGAAGCTGAGAATATGTATGTAGAGATGTGCATCTTCTTTCTCCAGCAAATGTGTCCTGTTAAAAGTTTAAAATGCATTTTATTGTGCCATATTACAAAAAAAACACCAAAATTAAGATTTTTTTAAAAATTATTATTATTGTTGTCTCCTCCAAATAATTATTTTTGTCTCCTACAGGTAAATATGTATGTGAAGTCGTTGAGTTGTATGTATAAAATATATTTAAAGAAATTATAATCTAGAAAATAATCTCTCTTAAAGTACTTTAAGTTTGGATTGTTTTGTTTTGTTTTTTAAATGGGAACAGGGGAATGGAGGAGCTTCCTTGGATCATGGAGTCCAGTCCCATTTTATCACAGGCAATCAGATTGTTTAATCTTTTCTGGGAATATGTCAGATTTCATCTGAAAACTAGATGTTTGTTTCTTCCTCATTATCTCCATTAAAGGCTTTTCAGGAGTCATAGTCCTCTGATGCTTCGCTAACTTTTCTAATTTCCAGTGTCACTATGATAACTTTGCATGTATTTATGCTTGTACAAGCATTGCTGTTTCAGAAATCACCCTAGCAGCCTTTCACTGTACCTGCTACAGTTTGCATTCATGTATGCTGAACATTATTGCCTGGAGTTGTACAAGATGTACACAGAGTCATTATTCCTATCTTATACTAATACAATGGCCTTTTTGTTGTCTTGTGATCAGATAGTATAACTTTTTCGTATTCTGTTCTTTACAGCTGCTGGTGACTGGCTGTACATTTAATCCAATTTCCATCATCTTAGTTTTCAAGGTAGATTTTTTTCCCTGAGAGATTTTGACCCTTCTTTTGTGACAGTTGGTCATCAGCAGATTTTACTGACATTTTCCTACTATATGTGGCAGTCATTTCTGAAAATATTTAATAGAATAGTCCTTGGAGCTTCACTTTTAACCTCCGTTCTGTGCCCCTTTTAGCATAAACTGTTTCTCGTTAGTCAATTCCTAATCTTGCCTTACAGTTATTAAAATTCTTATCTCAGTAATTTTACACAATACACTGTACCCAAACTTTAATTCTGAAATACATTATGAAAGAGCAGTGATATGATGTATTTTCATACTTATTTATATTTAACTGTATTACTGTGATATGGCATGATACAGCATTGCAGTGTTAATTTCTCAGAACTCTGGAGTTTCTGTAAACTGCATGTTGCTGTCCTGTACGGCTGCAGCAGCTAATACTTCTGCTTTCCAAAGTCTATGGAAGTGTTTTGTTGAATGATGTCCACATACATTATTAGTCTTCCAGAGGGAATTCAGGCAGTGTAAACTTCACAAATTCTGGTTCATTGTTTTCAAATCTGATTTGTGCTGTGAACATTTTGCATGTTTTTCATTGCTAAAATAAATCAATGAAGGTTGTGAGGAGTTTCTGCTCCTTGAGTCTTAATATATTTTGACATCTGATTTACAGCTGAAGAGTTTATCACTGCCTTGTATGAAATCTTCCAGGCACTTGCTATTTAACATCCTGAAAAATAGATTTTGGAACCTGTTTTCACTCCCTGATTAGAAAAGAGCAACTGTTCAGTTCACTTGTGTAGAATTGGTCCTTGAAACCTTCAAAGGGATACTTAACAATACTCATCTGTGTGTGCGTTCAAAGTCGTTTAATTTAAATCTTGTGACATCTGACTCGGGAAGCTGCTGTGCATCCTGGGCTTCTTTTAAGTTGTTGAGCATATTTAATACTAGTTAGGATTAGACCCAGTTTTTCTGTGGCTTTAAGGGGTCTGTAGAGCCAGCTGTCAGATTGTTGAGTGGCATTTAAAAGTGTACAAGTGCTGTCTGGTGTTCCAGATTAAAGATAAGGAACATCTGCTGTGGGTTGGGAATAATACCTACTCTGTCCTAGGGTTCATTAATTTCAGGGGAATTACAGACCAATGACAGGATGATATTTTCTACAGAAATGCTCAGGAATTAGGCATGGCTATAAGTACAGGCTATTGCAGAGCTGTACCACTATAAGACTATTAAGTTAAACATCTTGTAAAACAGAATACAAAGAACTGTGCTTTGTGAAGTTATTTAACGATATTTTAAAAATATTCTTCTGTCAATATTTTTATCTTCCTTTTCTTGAACAGTTTGGCCGTACACTTAGATAAGGTAGAATCGCGTGCTCCCAATCTAAACTGACAGGTATATTGATTAGCCTACCCAAACTCCACAGCTTTGTGGCTGTTTCATTGCTTTTGGCGGGGACTGCTGCCCAGGCTGAGGCGGTGCCAGTGCTGGGTGGCAGGAGCTCCGAGCGGTCCCGCCTGTGCTGCTGCGCAGCCATGGGTGCAGAAACCCCTGAACTGGGGAGGGCAGACAGCTGTCACCTACCTGCCTCTGCCTCGGCAGCCCACTGCAGACCAGTCCTCTGAACGGTGGCACTTGTACCTGGGCACAGGGATGGCAGAGCCCGCCGTTTCAGAGTGCTGTCAGCACCATCCGGGCATGTCTGTTGGTTGACAGTGGATGGCGGAGGAGCATTAAACTGCAGTTAAAATGCAGTGGCAATTAAATTCTGTGAAGAATTAGTACTGCAAGAGAAAGACATTTCTTGTTTATGTTTTTGTCTTTGTGGCTGGTATTGTTTGCCTCTTCTATTTTTAAATTTCTTCCTAGGCTTTAAAAAAAAAAAAGATTCCATTTTAATATACAAAGCAAAGCTCCTAAGGTGTCCTAGAATACGTAGGCAAGTGGTTTTTGTAGGGTGGGAGAGAGGGAAATAAGGCAATAAAACATACACAAACATCTCTGTGGGATTTTCCTTCTTATCAGTTAACATGTGAAATTTGAATAATGGTTGGACTTTCTATTTTTTCCTGGTATTCTGCCACTGCTTTTTTTTTCCGTTAATTATCTTGTTCCCCCTGCCTCTGCCCCTTGTTTTCTCTATGGATCTGATCATCCAACTAACTCCGCAGGTTGTCAGGAATAATTGTGTCTTTTGGCTTTGTGTTTCATGGCACAAATAATGTGCCCTGAAAGGTTTTACTCTCAATATTGGGTTTTGAGTACAGGGATACTTGGAACAGTGAGTGGAGCTACAGCTGAAGAGCAGATAACTACTTTCCCTTACTTGTGAGCCTTCTGCTTTAGTTACTTGTTGAAAGGTTTACACCAGTCAGGATCCCTCTGGGGGATTACCCCAACTGGTTGGAGTGGCCTGAGCTCTAATGAGTAACATGCACGTTGTAAGGCTTAAGCAGATAGTGTCATAGACATGGAAATGATGAAAAAGGTTTATTGAAGTGACAGAGATCTTTACATGATGAGTCAGCAAGATGGAATGAAAGGGAAGATTTTATTTAATGGGAATGGATGTGAGTCAAGGATTCTCTAATCTCATTTCTAGTAATCTTCAACAGAGAAACTTCTACTTAAATTTTATTAGAAGAGAAGTTTTGTTTAGTTAGTAACCAATTTGTTTTTTATAAGAAGGACAAATGGCTTCATCCCAAACAAAGCTATAGGTAAATTTTAGAGAAGATTCCTTCACCCCAGTCATGCTTTGATGATCTGGTAATGAAGCACAGATAGCTGATTTCTTGAATGGCATGAAAACCAGTGGTACATCTAACATATCTAGGCTGCTTTCTTGTTAGTATAAAAGTGTGGCATTTAGATATGAAAAAGTGGGTTTGGGGAAAATAACTGAAAAATTTAAAATCTGGATGGAGACAAGAGGGAGACAAAAGCTTTTGCAATGTTGGCAAGAAATTAATCCAAATGTTACATAGTGTTTAAGCTGAGTATTACTGGAGCAGACACAAGGATTTGGTTAATTCATTAAGTAGGTAATGTCTTTCCTGTTAGTGACATCTTAGGTCTTTCCTTGGAAGCTCTTACTAATTGGAATAAAATACGCAGAACTGTAAAAAAAAGTACAACTTTTTATTTGGCGTCTTAGAGTTCTCAGCCCTGAAATCTTGTGAAGATAAATCATATTTCATCAAGAGACAACAGTGGTCTAGAATACAATATTATTGTGTGGAATGCTACAGTCTAGAATATTAGTAGAGTAGTATGGTCTGGAATACACTTTTACAATTTTTTGTGTATAATTGTCTTCAAAAGAAGACTTTTGAATGAGTAGTAACACACTTCTTTTTAAAGGAACAGCATTATCTCATACTGTTACTACACTATCATGTTAAAACAAACTATATGTATTTTATATATATAAAATAATTTCTACTTGTTTCCATAATCAAACAGGATCTTAAATGTTGTTGAATCACAACCATTCTTATAGTCTTGTTGGCTGTGGAGTTTTTAATGTCAATTTTTAGCAAACAAATCAGAAGCCTCATTGAAGTCCCACTCTAGGAGTTAACTGTCCACCTTATTGTTCTCAAATGTCAGCTGATTTGCTCTAGAGAGAAAAATGTAGTGTTAGATTTTTCCATTCAGCTAACTCACCTACTAAAATAATAGTACTGGAACAGTTGAGTATGGCTACATGCATCAGGATAGAGAGGAATTTCAATCAGAACAGCAGGAGGGAAAAGTGAAGGGATCTAATTGTTAACTTGGGAAATTGGAGGAAGCTTATATGGAAAAGGACATTGATAGTGCAACATAATATTATTCAAATAAATCCTTTGCATCATGGTGGAAATATGCAAGTTTTTTAATATTTTCCATTTTCTGTTCATACAGTCTGGGTTTATCCTTGAATAAAAATACATGAAATATACCTGTGGTGTTTTAATTAAAATAAATAGGGCACAATAGGTTTTACCGTGATTGTGTAGTGAACCTAACGAGTTCAAGATCCAACAGTGCTTTACAAATTAGTTACTATCTAGTGCCACCAGTTCATAATTTTATCTATAACGTTTGGCTCTGAGCTTTTAATAAATTAATCAATCAGACTGGGACCACTTGAAACAGTTAAATTTGAAACAGCTAGATAGTTGGTCTCAAATAAATGGACTAAATTAATATAACACATAATCTATAGTACTTCGTAGTGGTAATGCAAGTGGTGGGTTTAATTGTGTTCTCTAACTGCTGTTACTTTTAAGGTCTCTGATTTCAGAGGAATTAATTTGTTATTCCATTACAGCACAGTAGTCAAGAGCCTAACGGTAGCTTTTTTCTGTAAGAGTATATGATGTTGTAGCTTTCTGTAATATCCACAGGTTTTAGGACCTGCCCCAAAATGGTGTTCCTTCTTGGACAACTTGACTGAAGAACTGGAAGAGAATCCAGAGAGCACAGTTTATGATGATTACAAATTCGTTACCAGAAAAGACCTTGAAAATTTAGGTAAAACAGTTGAATATCCTCTTGAGCTGACTTCTTTGTTCAGTTTTTGATCATTTACACATGTAAGTTTTGTCATTCGGAAACACTGGCGGTAGTTTCCTCCAGTCTTCTTGGTTATTAATATACCAGACTGATGGCTTTATGTTCTTTGGTTCCCAACCAGTGCAACCCTAGATATTTGTGTTTCTCAGATTTTTATTCCAAGAAGATGATTGATATTTGCTGATTTAATGTCTAGGAATCTGTAGTCTGTGCTTTCAAACACTAAATGGAAGGCAAAGGAAGAGAAGTTGGTTTAGTTTTCAAAATATTTTTGAGGTGCTCAAATAGTGTGTTGGAACTTACAGCAAAATCTGCCAAAGGCTACACTATTTGAATGTAGTAATTTCCAGAAAATACAAATAATTCTAGGGCTAATAGAAACACAATTTCAAGGAATTGGAATGCTGAAAATAATATAGCAGAGAGGGTAAGCAAGCTTCTCCCAAAGTAGTTAGTCCTTTTTCTGTCTGTTATGTGTTTTGACTGCAATGTTTTGCTCCAGTTTAATTAATTTACCTCTGAATATGGGAGTTGGATTTGACCTGGCAGGCCATACAAGGAGGAGGTCATCCAAAGCACCTGTATATTCAGCGTTAGAGTTCTAGAGTAGATGGCCTGAATGTAGCCCACAGACCCCTATCACACTTGTAAGGGAATAAGGCAGTGTAGTCCTACCTATGCGGAGACTGGACTGGGAATGCTTATGCTGCTTTAAATTCACTAGAACTTAGTCAAATTCATTTCCTCATAAACATAAGATTTAAAATGAAGAACCAGATTAGGGGATGTTTTGTATTTCACATGTCAGGGTTTCCTTGTATTACTAACCATTAGCTGGAATACTCTCATTTTGGAATACTGTTTCCTGGAAACAGTTAAAAAAATTTTTAGAGACAGCTTTGCTTTCTGAAATGTACAGTGGTTTCTCGCTTCTGCCATTTAGTTGCAGAAGTTTGTTCATTCTTAATTTCTAGAGATTTGGGGTCTGTAGAGGATACCTTGCTATAAAAAGCTTTTCCTTTTTTCAGTCTTGGAATTTTGTGAAATACATGGAAGGAAAATCAGAGAACTCTTAAGTATTTTCATTCTTACTTAGGATAGGGCCTAGGGTGACAGTTTTATGACCTGATGTGGTACTGTATTTTTTTCAACATGTTGATTCTTCAAAGATAGTGACCCAAGGCAAAACTCTTTAATTAAAAACATCTCTATACCACACTTAAAAAGTGATTGTCAAACATCTATGGACCTCCAAAAAAATCCTCTCAAATTTTTCTTTGTTAACTTTCATGGAGCATAGTGCATGTGGACATTTTTAAAAAGTGCACAGTAACATATATTATGACAAGAAAAATGGATTTTGTTGCTCTGAAGAAGCTCAAATTTCTTGCTGACCAAACTGATTTTTTTTGTGGTTTTACTTAGACTTGATGTAATGGATGTGACCATTAGATTGATGTTTTGTGTTGGCAGTGCTTGTTTGTCTTGAATCGGGTAAATGAATTGGCTTGCTTGGAATAGGGGTTCTTTATATATGAAAGCTCTTTGAAATTCTCTGTAACTTTTTTCCCAGGCCTTGCTCATCTCATTGGATCGTCATTGCTCAGAGCATATATGCATGGCTTTTTCATGGACATAAGACTTTATCATAAGGTAAATAAGGCTGATCCTTGTCAATTTTTATCCGTAACAATAAAATGATGTGTTGGGTTTTTGTTGGGCTTTTTTTGTGTGTTTTTTGTTTCAGTTCTTTTTCTCCAAATAATGGACTGTGTCCTGTATTAACTGTATTCTCTTTTTACTTCTTCCTGCTTGTTCATAGGCAAAAATGATGGCCAACCCCTTTGCCTATGAAGAATACAGAAGAGAGAAAATAAGGCAGAAGATAGAAGAAACACGTGCACACAGAGTTCAACTAAAGGTAAATCCTGTAAACAGTGCGTAAACGTCTGGGAAAACTATTCATAAAGAGTAGTCTATTCTTAAGTGTGTCTCAGAGATGTAATGACTTAAACCTGATTCTGTTTATCATCAGAGACACAAAGTAATTTATAGAACTTTTTGAATGGAACCGTAAAATTCCTGTGCGTGTGATTCCCACAGATGAGAAAGACTGATACCAAACAGCTCTCATAATATTTGGCACTTGAGTGGAAAACCCACTGCTAAAACATGCAGTTTCTACTTCTGTCATTAAACTAAATGACTTAAGCCATTAAAACATAATACTCTGGAAAGTGTTATATAAAAATTGCATTGTGTTTATAACTAGTAGCTTTCTAGATTGAATTTCGTCAACATACAAGGAGAAACAATTGCTTTTAAACTGCTAAAACTGGTGTATTGCAAGGAAATATGACACAGAAGTTCTGCTTAAATTATCTCCAAGCACAATTGCTTTTCTAGGACCTGGAAATATTTGGAACCAGGCAAGGAGCTTTTCAGCATGAGTTATAAGAATGAATAAGCATTCTCTCTTCACCACACTTACTAATGTAAAGCATATAGGTTTTGCATGTGTAGTTTATGGATTAATTGCTTTCCTCTCTTTAGAAACTTCCAAAAGTCAATAAAGAGCTTGCACTCAAACTGATTGAAGAAGAAGGAGAAGAGCAACAGGTTACTAGAAAAAAGAAACAGAAGGTGAGCTTTTGTTTTGGAGACTTCTTTAACTGTGAGCACAGAAATAGTAATGCTTACAGTATTGAATTTTTTGTTGTTGTTGTTGCAGTTTATTTGTTTTCTGGCCAAACAGATTCAAAATTCCATGATTTTTGTTTCTTATAATTAACTTACTCTAGTAAGTGGCTTTAAGGTGGACTTCACTGTAGCTGCAGTACCAAAGAGTCCATGTAGTAATTTAAAGCTTAAAATTATTAAATATTCACTGTGAAAATGATATGGTCTTCATACGACTCCGGAAGCTAGCTAAATACAGAGTCAATACCAAAGCTGTTTGAAAAAGACCTGTTGTTTGCATTTATTGGCATGTTGGTGGTGACCATGACAAGATAGATGTTATCTGTAAAACTGAAGATAGAATTGCCTTTCTTTGTGTGCACAGTTAACTGCATTTCATTAAAGAGACAAAATGGTTTTCTGTTATGCAACAGGAATTCTTCCTGATGTTGAAAATAATCCATTTTTATCCTAAGTGAAGCCTAAGGGAAAAAACGAGTTAATGTTTACTGTCTGGTTGGGGGGAGGTCTTTCTAGAGGTAGCACTTCATAGGTGCTCATTCTCACAGGAATATGGCATTCATGAAAGGCAGGCATTAGCTTCATGTGGCATCTAATGAAATCCTGTGTGCTACAGTTAGTAGGAAGCATCAACTGCTGAAAAAGCAGGTGGTGGTAAAACCTTAAATGGAGACTGTCTATGTGAGTGTTACAATGGAAGTAAGGGTTCAATAAATGGGGGCTGATTTGTCTAGGAGCATACATAGATTGTGTTATTAAGTGGACTAAAAAGAGGATACATAAAAATGCGTGTTTTGGTTATTTTCCTGAAATGGCATTAGAGTCTTATGAAGAACAATTTATTTTACAATTTAATTTTTGTCTGCATGACTGCAAGTCACATATTTGCAACAGTTTCTTTGTTTGAAATTTACAGTGGTTTTTTTCTGTATTTTTTTTCCCCCACTTCTCAGGTAACAATGAAAATTTAATGCTGGGGTGGGATGAATGTGCTGGTATAAGTTTGGCAATGTTGAAAGATCGGCTTTTTATAATAAAAAGCTTTGTATTCAATAATTTTAAAATGACGACAACAGGAATTCACATAAGCTGAAATTGTAGCTGGAACTGTTCCTAATTCAACGGTAGCTTAAGTTACACTTAAGTTCATTTTATTTTGACGTGAATGAAACTGCCTTTTCCATTCTGTATGTGAGGGCAGTGAAGAAAAATTGTTATAAAATGTATAGAAACACTCTATTTACAGTTAAACAGTAGTAGCATTGCGTAAAGACATGTTTACCCTGATAATTTGTTGTACATGTTGTAGAATCATCCCCATCAGGCAGGGTATTTGCCTTGGAGGTACTGCTGATTAGTCAATAGATATCAACACGTCTCCAGACTAGCTGGCTGAATGTATGAGAAACATTAATTCAAAAATATTAGTAATTGTATATTTAAGGTGTCTGTAGTGTGCATAAAAAACCCTGTCTTGCTTACAGGTGACTTAGAATGAGATGTATTTGATCTTTGTGAAAGTAATAAAATATAACAAGCATAAATCTTAATTTTTTATATGACCTGGAAGGATAAAGCAACTGGCATTTCACATGCTGGTTTTGAGGGGGTTTTTTAATTAAAAAGATGTTACTTACTTTACTGATGTTTGTTTCAGAATTTTATAACTCATTCATGCTTTGCTTCTTTTCCAGAATCTGCCTAGCCTTCTCAAAGATGATCGTTTTAAGGTCATGTTTGAGAATCCAGATTTCCAGGTGGATGAGCAGAGTGAAGAATTTAGGCTACTTAACCCACTTGTTTCTAAAATAAGTGAGAAAAGAAAGAGGAAACTAAAGATCTTGGAGGAACTGGAAGCACAAGAACAGGTAAAATATTTTCCATTTGGATTAAGAAAATCTGTAGGTTTTTTTCCTTTGTTTCAAACATTCAGATTTTAGAAAGAAGGAAGGATGGAGGCAATGGAAGCATGTTTCATCAGCTACAACAGTGTAATTTATAATGTTATCCTAGCTTTTAGATGTGAACAATTTTGTGTCTACATGAGTATAGGTTTCAAAAACATAAAATATGTAGGTGGAAACAATTTTATAATATATCTTCTGCTTCATTTGCTGTTACTGCTTTTGTTCAAATTTTGGTTCTCTTTAACTGTATCTATGTAAAAGCTGTCACGTACTCTAATTACAGGAATAGTTTGAAAAGAAAATTAGTTGATGATTTCTTATTTTATACTATTTTTGTCTGCAGGAAGAGGAGGAAGAACCAGAAGGAAAAGCAAGTGATGCAGAAAGTTCTGAGAGTTCAGATGATGAAAAAGGCTGGGTTGAAGAGGTCAGGAAACAGCGCAAGCTTCTACGCCAAGAGGAAAAAGTAAAGCGGCAGGAAAGGCTCAAGGAGGATCGGCAAACATTACTGAAACCTCAGTTTTTTGAGATTAAAGAAGGAGAGGAATTCAGGAGCTTCAAAGACTCTGCCAAAAAACAAAAATTAATGAAGTAAGACTAATGTTCCTATTTTAATAGTTGGGGGTGGACGATTCTCAAGTATTTCTCTACAATGCAGGCCAGTGACATTTTGGCTTGGAAGCACTTACTAGTAAAGCCACATCTGGCAATTCAGGAGTATAACTTAAAGTGACATAGTTGTTGAAAGCTTTGTTTTGTAGTTAAATACAGTGTTTAAAGTACAGCAGAGAGACAACACAAATGAGATGAGTAAGAGATTAATATTCTGAGCCAGATCTGGGGATCCATTATGCAGTGTTGGTGAACTGCTGCTCTCACAAATAACAACACTGATATCTGTGAGACTGGTTATATTTCTCCACTAGTGTCAGTGTGAGGTTGACAGTCTGGATGTTTTTCAGCTGACCTTCTAAAAGGATGGAGAATACTGCATGACTAGTCACTGTTTTGGGGGTAGGATCAAGGTGGTAAACTAAAAATTGTTTGGGTATTTTTATGGCATCCAGAAACTTTCAAAAAAAAAAAAAATCTATGCTGTCCACATATTGTCAGATCTCACAATTTCTGTTTTTCTTTTTGCAATACAAAAATTTAGACCTTTTTTTTTAATTTGGATTTCCTGAAATTGATTATCAACTGAAATAATTGGGTACTGTATAAAGAGCTTGTCAAACTAAAGGACTTGGCTTTGAGATGCTTGATGCCTGCAAATCTCATTGATTTTTTTTTTCAGAGGTGAGTTGAACCCTTCAGAAGATGAGATTTAATAGCTTTTTATTATTTGGAGCACAGACACTAATATTAAAACCTTGGAAGACAATAGCTTCAAAGTTCTGGCAGCACACTGGATGCAGAGCAGAATTTTGACTAGTGTTGGAAACAAGTTACTGGGCTAGACAGATCTCATAATAGCTATTATGTTTTTGTTTAGAGTGAAATAATACAGTCAAAGAAAAGGAAGGGAGTAATATATATAATGGGACTGTTTATGTCCGTACTGACTGACTCTACAACGTGGTTGTTTTATGATGGAAATTTTCTGGATGTGCAAGTTTTTAACTGGAATTACAATGTAAAACAGTCTTTATTACTGAGACAGTGTTTCTACACTAGTCTAGTAGTCTATGGTTTCCATGTTGTACCTGTAAGACCTCATTTAAATAGAACTAGTAGAGTTTATAAATTGGATTATAAATTGGGTTTTACAGCAGTTCTGCAGAACTGATTTCCATGTTTTCTGTACCTGTTTTTTATTAGCAAGTGTTTTCACACAGGATTTTTCTTTGTTCTTTACATTGAATATACCCACTCATTCTGGACTCTAACTTTCTTAGATTTCTCCATCAGCTTCCTTCAGAGTGTTTTTCTTCCTTCCTTCCAGAAGATGAAGCAACTTTTTACTTTTGTCAGTTTTTCTTCTTTGTCGAGAGAAAATCCACTCTGGATACTTTGACAGAGTATTGTAGGTGAAGGATATTTTTTACATTGTACTTAGGTTTATAGTCATGTTAGCAAGTGACTGAAAGGAGCCTGGGACAGTGGTCAAATGGCAATTTATTCTCATTGCCATTGAAATACTTCCCTAAAAGGCAGTGTGGCTGCAGCCTGCTCAAATACTGTTCTTTTACACAAATTCAGCTACTGGCCTCTAAAGCAAATTCTCGACGACACTCGATTTGAAGTATTAAGGTTTCATTTAATTCGAAACATGGAAGGCTTTAATGCGAACAAGGATACTGAAAGTTAAGTAAACAAGACAGGTGTAAGGAAGAGAAACATTTAGAAGAAATTAGTACAGCGTGACACAGGACAAAATAAATTCTTTCATCTGGTGTAGAGGGAGAAAAATAATAGTTTCAGCTTGGGAAAAATAAAGCAAGTACCAGAGATCTGTCCAGTGGATGGAGGAATATCAGGGATGACATAAACCATGTAAAAACAAGAAAACTGAGGATAGAATAGGGTGACCAAAAAAGTAGATGTGACAGCATTACATCCTTCATGTTTTTCTGAGTTGCTGTCATTGAATTGTCTTTCCATTTTTTTTTTAAATTTTTGTCTTAAGCAATTAGGTCCGTACTCACTGATCACATTTGTGCTCATCCGAGCATTGTTCTGATATTCCTCAAATTCTTAGAGGAAATTTAAAAATTGGCCGTTGGTATCTGTTTCTTATAATGTATAGCTGATACAATTCTGTAATCATAATGACTTAGTCTGTGTTGTGCGCTAACTGGGTAATAAGCATTTTTACATATGAGAATTTTATGAAGAAAATACCTAAATATGTTTTCTGCTGGCCTTATTCAGTGATAAGTAGTCAGCACAAAAATAATTAATTCAAGTAATGTACTGAAAATTGGAAAGACTGTAGTGGCATGTACAATCTGGCGAGGCTGGCATGTTTGTCTTTGATTTGATTTATCCAAGTTATGGAATGATGGTCTGTGACCAATATAATTAAGTACCTTAATACCTTCACTATGCATTTAATGGTTAGGTGTTCTTTTTTTCTCTAATCGTATAATGTTCTACCTGAGGAAACAGTTTATGACTTATATAAAACTGGGTGTTGCTTTCAACATGTTCCTGACTCAGCACGGCTCCAAGCCCAACTTCTAAAGCAGTAGTGTGTACTATAAATTTCTTCATAGACCAACAGTCTACACATTTCTTTGCATAGGAAAGCTGCAAAATTCACTCAAGGTTGTAAAAAGTGCCTTGTCTCAAATCAGGCTACGTTTCATTTTCCCCTTTTGCACTCTTTTGCTTTGTTTACTTACTGCGTAAGTTCCTTACGTAGTAACTTAAAAGAATCCATAAAAGGAAGGGGTTTTTATGTGTGCTAAGGGTCTTTTGATTTTCTTGATGTCCCTTTAAAGGTTTGTTATTGAAGCTAGAGCACATCAAAATTAAAAACTACAGCAGTCATACTTTATATAAAGTAGGCAGCCAATGTATGTATCTTCAGAGGTGGCCAAGAAAGTCAACAAAAGCCAACAAAAGCATAGTTGACATTCCTAGGTATTGCTAAAGGAGAACAGCAGGAAAAGTCCTGAAAAACTGTTCTCTTTATAATGAACAAAAAAGAGGTGTCTGGGCAGTTTGTTTGTTTGTTTGCTTGTTTTTTACTGTAGGGCAGGGGAAGTTGCTTTTAATAACACTGTTAATGTATCCCTTGAATCAATTTGTTGAGGCTGATTTAAAAAAAAAACCCAAACAACTCAGCTGTTGAGTTGTATATCGGTGTGTGCAGTTCACTGTCATTTGAGGTCTGCACATCTTCAGATAAATATAGCCCTACCTGCAATTATTCAGTAAAATTGCAACCCCACAGCATTTTGCTAATATCTCCTCATATTAATTTTTCTCCTGACAGAAGCAGTATCTAGGCAGTCATGCTAAATAATTGCTGGGTAGTAGCCATATTTCTCCAGTTCACTTTCAAAGGGGAGAAAAATGGGACTTCACTTGAATGTAGAAATCCCACCACAGCGTGGGTGACTGATGTTCTGCCATCGTTAGCTCTGAGGCTTAGCTTGTCTTCCTCATCCGCACAGATGGAACAAGTTTTTACATGTACTCCATGAAAAATATACTACAAAAAAAAAAAAAATACAATCAAAGTACCTAGTCAGGAGAAATAAAGTAATTCCTGACAGTAATTTTTCATTGTTAATCTGAAAAGTCTTTGTTACATAAAATGGCTCATTAACCAAAATTCAGCAGACTTCAGAGACTTCACGCACAGGCCACAGTCCGTGAGCCTTCATCCATAGAAATGCCATTGACTTTGGTGGCTCCTGATCGTCTGTATTTTTATGATTACTTCTTTTCCACTTTAAAACTTGTACAAAAAGGTCTCTTAAACCTCTTCAGAGAGATCTAATAGGGCACTAGTAGCAGTATCTCAGATTGCAGAAGCTAATTTAGTTTCCAGGTAGGCGATTGTTTTCTGAGCGCATGGCAGAGTGGGTTTGTCTGATCACACAAGCCATGTCGTATACTCAGGTGGCACTACTACTCACAGGGCCCACATTACAGAGGATGGAGTAGCTGTGTTAGGACTCAGAGGTGCCTTTAGGGAGGCTGGCTGAAGCCAGCACCATCCCTGCCTGCCTGCCTCGACCCTGTGCTGGAGGCTATGTGGGAACAAGGTGTATTTCCACTCCTCAGCTGTTCTGGTTTACAGCCCAGCCTACTGAAGTCAGCAAGGCTAATATTAGATACCAGCTCACAAACTGGAGCAACTGGGGTATGTCTGTGTGTCTTGGTTCTGCAGGGGCATAAACTTGCAGTGGGGGAGAGCTGAAAGCAGTATCGGTTTCAGCCACAACAGCTACCTCCTTCTCCGTGGAAGTGCTGGTGTTCAGTGCCCGAAGGAGAGGCTCTGTACCAGCTTGTTTACAGAAACTAGCTGACGAGCACCATGTGCTTGAAGGCATATGCTCATGTGAAGTTCCTCTCTGTGGTCAGGGTCTGTCTTATTTATCACATTCACTTGAGTTGTTCTTTTATTTAGAAAACTATTGCTTTAGACTGTTGTGGGCACAGTGTCCAAACAGTCATTTGGACTAAGTACTTTGTCTCTAGCAGTGCGATTCATTTGGTGATGTATTTATTCTGATGTATAATCGAGATTATTTCCTTCTCTCAAAAGTGTTTCCAATTCATAAATTATAAGATTTCAAGAAAACTGTATATATCTAGCCTTACTTTTTTTTTTTATTTGTCTATGTATCTATTACTGCAGCTGAGTATTCGTGACTTTTTCTGACATTTCGTAGAAAACTATAGCAATAGAAGGGTGTGGTTTCTTTCTCAAATAGAGTCTTGTTGCTTTTTTAGTAGAAAATACGATGAACCTTACATAAATTTTAGAAGTGTTTCTACTGAAAGAAATATCTGGAGGGAAGGATTTGAACCTGTCTTTCTTTTCTGTTTATTGAATGTTTATTTCTTAGAGTTATGTCATTTCAGGGTTTCAGAGAAATTGAGATTAGGTTTGACTGCATTATCAGCCTTTATTATAGTAAAAAGATGTCAAGAAAAGGGACTAATGTTAATTATTCTCCACAGGAAAACTCTTGGAGATCGTTTAAAGCTTGAAGAAAAACTTGGCACGCTCAATGTGTCTGATACCACAGTAGGCAGCAAACAGGCAACATTCAAATTAAAGAAGGTGAGAGATATATATATATATAATTTTTTAAGATAATACACAAGTAACTTTAGTTTTTGCATGAAAGAACAGGAACTTTAAAACCGTCAAACAAATGTCCCTCTACATTTCTTTATAAGCTGCCAGCTCTTCTGCTTCTTGCCAAGAGAATGAAAGCCTCCGGTTGTACTCTGTGTGTTCATACCCTTATAACTCAGGCAGCACTCATAAAATGTTATGTTCTTGTGGAAAATACTGGCTTCCATCTTTTAATAGTTTCTTTGCAGACATACCCTCAGAAGCTTGTGACCTTATCTGACTTCTGTGCCAGGACAGATCAGATCTTGGTCTGCAGGTCCAAATGCAGTCAGGATGCTGTAGGTGACAGGCTTTCTCTTGGTTGATAATGTTGCTAGGTCTCAGCATGATAAAAACAGAGCTTCTAACCACTTTTGTCTTTGAACTTGTCTAACACAGATCACAAGAATGAGCTCTGGTCCTGTTCTACTTACCAAATTCCATTTGAAGTGTGTGATTGTCTGCTGCCTATTTACCTTTCCCAAATTGTTTTTATTTCCCATCCTAAGGAATTTTATAGATCACAGATGGGTGATTACTTTGCGGTGTGGGCAGAGTTAAATGCATGTATGCATCTGCTGCTGCTGTAGAAGACTTAAGGATTTTTTGATAGAAAATTGCTTTAGAAGTGAGGAAAGGACACATTATAAAAGCTGAAGATCCATATTAACTGATACTTCAGCTGACAAAATGTATTTCATTTAAAACTGCTTTTCCTCAGGTAAACATCTTTACTATAACACATTTCTCCTTACCAGTGGTCAAGTATTATTCTGGTAAAACTACTGTCCCAAGATTAGCTAAGTAGTTGTTTGATTGTCACATTGGGTATGGCTGAATTTTTTTTTTTAAATAATCAAATTTACTGGACTATTTCTACAGTACTTGTTTTCCCTGTTTATTGTCTGTGTGGAGATGTATGTTTGCAGATGTCCTTTTTCATCTGTTTTTGATTCCTGTATTTCTGGAATTTAAATTGTATTGACTGTGGAATAAGTCTTTCATTCCTCTGCAGTGCTGTGCAGGATAACCATTCTGGGGATTTTACCAGCTGCTGTAACTGATATGTTAGTGTCTTGCAGCTGATTAAATGAGCTTTGCAGGTCTTTGAAAGCACAGTCTTTTTAATAGGAGCTTTAAATTAGAAAGCACAAAGCCACACGTTTTTTTGCAGTTGGTGGCGAACAATGAACTCTCACCTTTTGCTAACAGATTTGTGAAGATTTGGGAGTAAGCTGGAAGAAGACGGATAAGGCAATGATTCAGGCTGCTATTTTTACTTGATTCCATCAGATATGCTATAGCTTTGAGTTTTTTAATTGTGTTGCAGCTAACTTACGTGATTTTTTTTTCTCTGATTGTTAACTCAAAATAGCACATCTACAGTGGAGATCATTTCTCCTATCAACAGAATAGCAAAATAAGACTTACAAGTCTTCTCTCAAATAAACAGACCCTGTGTATATATTCTGAAGTCCCAGGAAATGGAGCAGGGGGAGCTAGGAAGAAGTCACGCTATTCAGTATGCTGTGCCTTGTCCTTTTCAGAGGATGAAGAGATGAAGTTGTCAAGACAAAAGGAATTTTATTATTAGTCTGATCATCAGTTTCTGCTTTGTGATGTGCTTTCCCTTAAAGCGCAGGTTTATTTAGGAATGGGTAGAAAGATTTAGTAGGGCTTCTATCAGACTGGTATCACTTGACCTTGTAAGTCAGTGGAATTGAGACTGAACTTGGCTGCTACAGTTGGGGTATGTTAGGAGCCCCCCAAATGCCCAGCAACCACTGAGAGATCCAGCAATTAAATTGTTTGTCATTGATATTTCACAATTTAGTTTTCAGGGTATTTTAGCATGGTTACTACAGTGTAGCATCCTGTTTTTCAATTTCAGCATGCTTTATCATAGCAAATAGATGTAAAAAAATAGCAGGGTTTTTAAAATACCTATGTACTTACACTACTAGGGAGGTATAGAGGAATTTTAAGAAAAACAAAACAAAACAAAAAACAAAGCTTCAAATGCAAATAAAGATCACTCAATTTTAGTATACTAGCAGTAGCAGTCAACATTATATTAGTAAGATTTCTCAAGACCATTTCAGACAAAGTCTGGAGACAGAGAAATTTACTTACATTTTCATGTAGTTGGTTTCTTGTTTCCCTACTTGCAGTGGAAACAGAAGTCAATAAATTTCAACAAATTCTAAAGACCACTAGGTTTTATTACCATGATACTGGTATGGGATTATTACTCCATTTGGTAAATTAGTTCCTATCTCACCTCAGCCAAAATGTTGTCTATGTGTGCAAAAGCCTGGCTCAAGTTTAAATGGTACTTTAACGGGAGATTCAGGAAGAGATGGGCTGATGTATGAATGCTGCTGATTACAGAATTAGATGCAGTGGGGGTACAGCTGCATATCCAGTAATTCCGTCACACTGTTAATGCACTTATCCCGTGCTGCCATTGAAATTGTTCTAATTGCTGGAGTATTTTATAGCATGGATGGTTGCCTGAGGTTGGCTAGTTCAAGTCTGCTAGTTACAGTTTATGCTTAGTTTGAAGATAAGCGTTAGTCTTCCAAAGAAAATAGCAGTTTATGGCTGTAAGAGCCATTTCATCTATGTGGTATGTAAATGAAACCCTTCAGTGTGTTTTTGGTGAAGAGGAAAAACATTAATGGAGCATGTGCCACAGGAGGAGAGATTTTTAATTATTTTCATGTGGAAAGTCTTCTAGAATTTCATACAGCATGTCAAATACTTTCAAGAACTTCTAAGAACACTTTTTAGAAAACCTGCATGTTTCAGCAAATTTAAGTGATTATTCTGTCTTTTTAAAACGTATTTGTGCAAATATTAAATGTGGTAATGTTAATTAACCAAAGTAGATACTGAATAGCATCAAACTGTGCTCTGCCTTCTTAAGGGTACCATTTACAGTAACATTTCCAGATTTCCCTAATGGAATTTTGACTTGAAATACAGATACTTGAACAATGAGGTGATATGTAAGTTTACAAGAACCTGAGTCTATTTTTGTTTTAATGTTCCAGTCAGAGCAGCAAAAGAGACAGCAGGAAGCTGAGAAACAACATCGTCAAGAGAGGAAATCTCTTAGGCGTTCTGCTAGTCATCTCAGGAGCAAACGTGGAAGAGGACGACTGTTTCATTGATTTATTTAATCTTATTTTTTTAAGAAACTTCTTTTATGTTATTTTTAATTTGAAAAAGGGACTTTTTCAAATTGGGACACAGTACAAATGTATTTGTACTTTGATTCATTGAGGAACACAAAAACCAGAACTTGCTGAACCCTGTGTTAATTATTGAAAACTTTATGAAAGTAAAAGTATTGAGCAAAGGACACTATGAGTATGGTATGTTATAAACTCCAGCATGAACTGTATTTGTGGAGAAATAGCCAGCAACTGGTTATTGTGTAACCCTGGATGTTTTCTATATAAGAATTTATGTATATAATGAGGCTGCCTGTTTTTTATTTAACTTAAGAGCTGTGGGTTTTTGCTTTCTGAAATCTTTATTTGTGACTGCTTAGACAGAAGATCAAGGGTAAGTTATTTTGTCTAAAAACTTATCTTTACAAGGGCACAACAAATTTTTCTTTTATGGTTCTTGAAGGATGACACACAATTATGTTTTTCAAAAACTGACTTTGGCTTTATATTCTTATGTTGCCTTAGTAGCTGGGAGGGGTTACAAGTGGTGCTCATGAGGGCAGTTGAGAATGCTTGATTTAGGTTCCTGTTAAGTCACTCTATAAGGAAACCCCTCTTGCTACACCTACATACGAAGGCGAATCTCGGAAGAATAGTCTTATTAAGTTAAATTTTGTGAATATTGCCTTTACTCAGAATCCTTAGGACCAGGTTTAACATGTTTTGATAAGCCAGCCATGGTTCAACAAGTGTTTTAAGTGGTGTATGTTCACATAACAAGCACATTAAGGCCATGGCAGTAGTCTCCTGCTCTTCAAAAAGTTAGTTTAGTTGAGTAACCTAAGATATTAGAACCTACATTAAGGAAATTATTGATTCTTTTCTAATTTTTTTGTCTTCTTTTTTATTGCCAACAGAATGCTTGTTGATAACCAGGATATAGCATCTCTTCTTGATTTTTGTCTTGCAACCCCATTATTTACATAAATAGTTCACTATTTAAGCAAAGAAATTAATTTTTACCTTTCATCCTAAAGGAGCTTTGTTTATTGCTTTTTAAAAGGCTTTATAAATTGTCTTTTTGCTAAATCCAAGAAACTGTGAAATTTGGATCCAACAAGAATTGATGAATGTCCCCATCACTGTAAATCTTTTTTAAGAGACTTGGAGGTTCTTAAGGGTTTTGCTTTGTAAACCAGAGAGGTTATTAATCTGGTCAGGTCTCCTGGACAGTATTTACCATAGAATTTTTGCAGTTATTTCAGGAAAGCCATTGGGTTTCTCATAGCCTGATGCTTTTTTATTTACTTAGATGTTAGAATAATCATTCACATGGTTAAATTTATTTTCTTCTTCTTCGTTTAATTTTACCTGCTTTAAGTCCTTGCTTCTGGTTTTAAATATATTGTTTCCTTTAATTTAAAAATACCTTTTGCACCTGGTATTTTCACCTTTAAAACATACATTGTAATCATCGCCTCTCTGTCCTCGCATTGAACTAAAGGATGAGTCTCTCAATACTTACATTTACCTCTAGCTGTCAAATTTCAGCACTGTCCATAAGCTTCTCATGCTTTCTGTTTAAGACAGAACTAACTCCAGTATTGAAATGTCAGCTACACCCACGCTCTATGTCAAGAATTACCATTATTACTTCCCTTCAGACACTCAGAAAATATACTACAGTTGTGATTGCTCCAGGGTATGTCCCTCTTTTTGGAGTCGTGTCTTTTGATAACATTCAAGCCTTTGAAATCCAAGTGCAATGACAAGTTAAAGTTTGTACTAGTGCAACATCTTTCCCCTGGAGCATTGTGTTATCTCTCAGAAATATCTGCCTGCAATTCGGGTGTGCTTGCTTCATATACATGGTTATACTGAACATGGAAAGATTAACGGTGGAAATTTGCCACCATTCTGGTTGATACAAGGAGAATTGGGGATTAGGTGGACAGAACCAGCACTGTAAGAACAGGAATTTGGAGGAGTTTGCTCCTTCTCATGGTAGGGGCTAAATTCTGTTATGCTTGGTCAAGAGCTAGAGATGCATTTATGGTTTAAGGCATCCTTATTTCAGCAATGATGTCAAGAAACAGTTAACAAAAAAAAAAAATGTGGTTCATCTGCAGGATAGTAGTGAACTGGGTTTGAAATGGTTAACTTTCAGTTTAAAAAGTATTTCTTCTGAGATTCTCATGACTGACACTGGTTTAGGTCAGTGCTTTGTTTTTCATGCACTTACGGAGTATTTCATTGTCATAATACTGATAACGTATTTAGGTTGGAGCCTGTATGATTAGGGGAACATACTTCATACTGCTAGAGAGAAAGCACTTGCAAACTGTACTGAGCACACTGTTTATTTAATGGAAAGAATATTTAGGATATATTTTAAACAGTGCTTAAATATACTAGGCATAACCAGTGAGATGCCTGGAAAGATAGGACTGTGACTGTGATTAAGGCCAATTAGAGATAAAGTGTAAGTAATAGATACCAGCCATTCTGGAGAATAGCCCTGGAATATTGGAGGTCACAGATAGAATTTTGAATAAGAACATTAGACTTGGCTCAAGAATCTGAATATTCATGAATGGCATAGGTAACAACCAGTTGTGATGTGCCCCTCCAAGGAGTGAGGCTGTACTGCATTGTAAATTCATCTGCTTGTCTTTGCCTAGGAACACCTGCCATGTGGACAGTTCTTCATTCAACAGTTCCTTCATCTGTGCACTGAATTGCTCAGGGCTTGCACGAGATAGTGGTGGAACAAGGCATTTGTGCAAGGTAATGAAGAGGCAAAGCTCTGTGCAGTCTCCATCTTAGCTATGAATGAATTTGTGCTCTACTAGATAACCAGTGGCTGATGTAGATTTTTGAAAGACCAGAGATAATTAACCAAAACCAGGTCTATGGTGTCAAAAGTATTTTCCTGCTGCATCCATACTGCTGAAGGAAAGACACATCATTCTAGTACAGCAGAGGGATACCCAGCGTGTCTCTAAAGCAGGAAGATAGTATATAATTTATAAATTCTTAAATTAATTGAACTAATATTTAATCTCAAGCTACCTTTTTCCATGAACCAGCAGCTGTTAGAATCAGTGATGCCCAGAAAAGTGGATTTTCTAACCTTGATCTGACTATGAAGTACTTGAAAGAGGGCGATGTTCTTTCCATGCTGCTCACTTCGGTCAGGAGAAGTGTTCAGCATTTGCATATTGCAGTGAGTTATGGCTCTTCAGGGTGTCCAGCCTGGAATGCTGCAACGCAGGTGTGCTGTTGTTGGTGGGCTTTGCCAAACTGCCTGGCACACATTTGGGTCCAAGAGTCATCAGCCAAACTGCCTGGCATACATTCGGGTCCCTGTTTTCTGTGAAATAGGGGTGAAGATTCCTTGCAAGCCTAGTTTTTGAGGTATGGAGGAGCAGCAAGAGTGGGCAGATCTATGTGGGAAGGTGGGCTGGGAGCACAGGGTGACACGGCAGGCAGGCAGTGACATCCCTGACAGCAGGTGCAGTCCTGCAGTTATCAAACAAGAAGAGCAGTAGGGTGACAACAATGAGGTTCAGCTAACAGACCAGAGTCTGTAATGACAAGGCAGGTCCAAGGTCGAGTGAGCAGGTCGGGATCACGGAGGTGTTTGGGCAGGCACGGGCACACCTGCAGCACAGCTTATGCGAGGACCAAGGGTGATACAGATCACAAGCAAAGCTGGGAGAGGCCTCTGGCAAGGCTGTTCAGAGCTTTCTCACACATGTCATAGCTGTCTTGATTGTTTCCTATGTATGAGAATTTAGCAGTGAGAATTAGTTTAAAAACTCCCTGTAAATAAATGTACAGAGAGTGGTTAAATTTGAGTGAAATACTACTGAAAGAAAAGACCTGGATCTGACGTGTCACCTATCTTCAGTATGTTCTTACTCCATAAGTAATGTAGTTTACATCAGATAGGCTATTAGTCATTGTACAAACATTGAACGACAACTATTTGGGTAAGGTTCTTTCCAAAATGCTATTACGAAGCCAAGCGGCATGCTGTGTTCCTGTGGCTGCTATAGTTGTCTGAAATGGAGAACATCCATTAGTTTATACAAAACAATGAAAGAATTTACTGTACCACGCTGCTGGTTTTTAATATCTCAACAAAATAGTGAAAGATTATTTAAAATATTACCTTGCATAAATAGCAAGTCTATGTAAAGTGTGTATACACATTTGTATACTCATGGGCTTAATTTATGTATGAAGTTTAAAGTAGATACGGTTTGAGATGACCAGCTTCAGGAAGAGTTGTGAGGGAGGGTGTAACAGTTTTCAAATTACTCCATCTTGCTTTGGAGCAGCCTTTCATGTTGGTTTTCTCCATGTTTCCAAATGGGAAAACCAAGTAGTAGACTTGAATTCCAGGAAAAAAGGACCAGCTTTCAGACACAGAAGGACATTGAAGTGGTACAACAGCTTACTTGGGCAGGTTGTACAATATCCATCGAAAGACTTGTGATGTCAGATTAAACGTCTACAGGAACGTGCGGGTATAATGGAGCCTGCCTTGAGTAGGAGGAATGGATTAATGAACTTTAGAGGACCTCTCCAGCCTGATGATTCTAGGAATGTTGTAGGGCATAAGGAAGAGGCATGCAGCATTAATTGACTAGAGTAATTTTCCCCTTGTCCCATCCTTCAACTGAATCACTCACTAGTTTTATCTTTTTATCTCTTTCATAAAGATTAAATACTTTTTTTGGCTTGTTTCCATAGCTAATATATTTTGTCTGATCTTGGGAAGTATGGGTTTTTTAAGCTGAATGAAAGCACATAAATCTATTAATATACTTTAGTTCTTGATCATTATCTCTGTGTTTCAAAGCCCATTTTACTCAACAACTGACTCTTTGTGAGGAACATGAGGAAGTAGTCCTATCACCAAAACGAACAATTTATAGTACAGCCTGCAGAAAATAATCAGATTCAGTAGAGCTTGTATTTACACAACTGGAGGAAAAAGACTTCTTACATTTTAGACTCTGTAGATGGGTAACTGTAAGCCTTGCAATGTGGTTTGTAAGTCATTCCGTCTGTAAAACTAGGTATTGCTAATTTCCACACCCATTCCCACACCTATAAGTTAGGCATTCTCTCTCTGCCCCATTCCTCTCTCTGATGACTCTGCTTGTGTTAACTGCATTTTAGTATCACTTCCTTCCTCCTTTGTTTTTTAATTTGGCCCAAACCCTTGATACACATGGGGCCTAGGCAAATTTCTATGGAAAATGTGTCACACGTTACTCTGCATTTGTACTGTAAATGGCATTTCTGTACAAAATACTTGTGAGCATCCCATGGTACAGACTAGTTTGCGCACTCACACATGAGCAGAGGTAAAGTAAGCTAATTTCTGTACAAGTGAGTGAAAACTGCAATGACTGTAAATCATCCACAGTAGTATAAATTCAGAAATGTATATCTGTTGCTGAATGTGTTTTCCAGGATCTCATCTTCTGTTCTTTGTTCACTTAGTATTTTAGACTGTCATGCATGTGCAAGGAGTGAAGATCTACCCTGAGCATGTTCAGAAAGGAGTAATTTTTCTCTTACCATTTGAAAGAGATAATGGCAGAGTTAAGTGCTATGTTTCCTTTGACAGTTACATTCAATTAGAGTTTAAATACAATAATTTTACAGCAAGATCAGGTATGAGTTTAAAACACTATAATTCCCACTGTGGTCATGCTTTACAAGTGACATTTGGGTCAGCTTACCTATGAAGGCAAATCCTTGTTCCCATTTAATTCTTCACTGAGTGGCGCAGAAGTGAAAATCCCATTTCCTCATTAAAGAGAAAACTAGGCAGTTGAAGTGGGGAAATACCAGCCCAGCCCTAATCAAAATTTATACTCCCAATTCCTGGAACCACCCTTCCCTTCCCTACAGCAGTTTCTGCCGAAGCTGCTCTGTCTCTCCTACTTATTATCTCTTGTTTTAACATCTGGCTATTTCTTGTGGGGTGCCTGCCTCTACACTCCAGTTTTTCTCTTAGTATCAGGATCTATAGTACAAATCTGTACAGGTTCAGCACAGATTTGAGCACTAAATGGTAGTAGTAGACAGGTTGTGTATAGGCACATCTTAAGCAGAGTGGATTTGTATGAACTTGGAGATGTGGAGAGCTGTGACATCAAAGTGCACAGTGGGGGTTCCGAGAGCTGGCACATGCTCCTGTGCACATCCTTGGCAATAGGCAGGGGGAATGTTGCTTTAACCCCCCAAAATTACACTCTTACTGCTCTGTGTACATCTGTACCAATGTGCTAGCTCTACTTCAGTAAGAGTCTGTCTGTTTTGGGTAGGATTGTTGTGTTTTAGAATTTTTTCAAGAATTTTACTAATACATTAGGACAGTTCCAATGCACAATTACATACATGCACAATGACATTATATTATGTACAATTACACAAAAGGTTCAATGTTCAAAAGCGTTCAAATGGTGTATCATCTGACTTCAGTAATGAAGATTAGGTCCCTTTTATTGACTAACATTTCTTCAGTAAATATATTTTCTAATGTATTTTAACCTTTGTAATATTGCAACTTTATACCACAAGTGATGTGCATACAGTAGGGGTCATAAAAGACATACCTGTAAGGATTTAATAATCTTATCCAAATGAGAATGTTCTGAAAAGTAATTATCCTGTCTGTTAGGATTTTGCTGATATTCTTGTAAACTGAATCAAAAGGGAAGTTTGCAACACTCTCATCTTAGCTACTGTGTTTTTCTCTTTTCCCAGATGTAAACGGGAGATTGCCCAATAGGACTATGACACTGTTGCACTGAAAATATGAGGCAATATTTTCAACAGATCTCCACAGCAAATAAATATCCTCTATCTGAGGTATTTTAGACAGGTTACAACAACTCACTTTTGCACAATGCCATGGTAACTACTTTGCTGCAATTTAAATATTACTAGAAGCAGAGCATGGATGATCGTGCTCCAGTGCTTAGGATGGGGCCTGACGCTGTTTGGTTTATGAGTATAGACATGGGCAAGGACATTATGTGTAATATTCCACATATGCATGTAGCGCTGGGGACTAATGTCCCTGAATTAACTGTAGTTTAGCCAGTTAAGGGAAGAAATTAGAAATATTAATAAGTTATTTTGGGAGAATTCAAAAGAGACGATCTTTTCTTTCCATGGTCAGTCTCAAATAATGAGAGGTTCCAGTCAAAGCTGGAAGATGGAAACTTCTCCAGAGCAGAGATGAGGTACGAGGCTATTTCAGGTATTCAAGAAGCACTTGACCTCCCTGGAGTGATGGGAATGAAACCTGACTTCATTTTGGATAGATGTGAGGGCAGCATTGCTTGTGTGTGGTGGATATCTAATGTGACCAAGGGAGATCCTACACCCAAGTGGAGAGATAAGTGCACTTCAGGGTACCAGGGGATTAAATAACCATTGAGGCAGGCAACTCCTCTCCACTGTTTTTCCAGAGGATCTCTCTTAGCTTGCTGTGTTATATTATGTGTATGTGATGTCTGCTGAAGCAATTTCTAGAGAGTAATGCCCAATGGTGGGTGTCTAGTGGTCTTTAGTGATAATTACATGCTTCCTCTTTATCACAGAAAAGTAATTGACCTTTCATGCTAGTTAAGACCTACTATTTCTCCTTGCCTCTGAAGATCTGGGGAAACAGAGCTCATTCCTTCAAAGAGGCCACCACTCCCCATGAAATTGTAGGAATTTCTCATAGAAAGGGTAACTGTCTAGTAAGGCAGTCAGTAAAGCAGCTGGAAAGGAAGAGAGAAAGAAGAGGTGGAAAATCGTTTGAGATGTGGCCAAATGTTTCTCTTCAAACATTTTCCAACTGAGAAAAGAACTTACCAATGTAAATGCCCAATTTTCAAGAGCTGAAACTAATCTGTTCTGGTTTGGGGTTTTCAGTGATGACTTTATAGCTTTTAATGTTGCCACCATTTTCTCCTAGAGGGTACAGTCCTCTCCTGACCTGCACTGGTTTCTTGCACTTCAGTGTCTTTTAAAAACTGGATTCCTCCAGCCAGCATGACCAGGTTTGCTAGAGCTGTTCAGATAGAAATAGCAATGTAAACTCTTTCAAACTTTTTTTTCTGGTTCCCCACCTTCCCACAACATCTGGAGTTATTGCGGGCACCATCTAATCACAGGCCTAAGTCAGTGAGTGGGGAGCAGCAGTTGACATGCCTGCAGCTTGTGACTGCTGAAGTGCTGAGCTGTCTGAACCCTTTCTGTCTTCCCTTCCTTCTGGGTAGGCATGTTTTGACACAGCACCAAGGAAGTGACCCACAGCAGCTGTCGGCAACAGGTTTCCCAGCCTCCTTTTAGCTGATGAAAAATGGTTTTAGTGAATATTATTCACAGGACAAAACAGTTACAGAAATTTTGATAGACAACCTCCTCGTTTCTTCAAGCTGTCTTAAGCTGTTAAATCCTAACAGCAAGCCAATTTCTGCACTAAGTAGGAATAGAGGGAATCAAAATTATTATCAGTGGTGATGTTTCTTTTTTCCTTGTATGGTTGGCATTTGGTGACAACTGACTGGTAGGAGCTAAAGTGGATATAATTTCTTAATCACAGGAAACTTTGCAGCTTCTGACTTTGAGACAACCCTACTTCTGGCTTACTTCATCACCTCATCTATCTCACCACATTGAGTAACATATTTTAGGGCATCTAAACTAACACATCAAGATAAAACCAGGCTGAAGAACCAGATGGGCTTAAGAATCTGTCATTGCGTAAGGCACTTGTACGGCCAGCGAACTTCTGCTGTATTAGATTGTGTAATTCTTATAGGTCAGAATTTCTGCAAGGGCAGAATTTGGACTGGCCTCCAGGCTTGCCCAGAGTTCAAAGGTGATTGAATCTGAGGATACAGTCCTCTCTCTGCCTTGACCAGAGCTCAGAAATGTTCAGCTCAAGGCTGTCCTAAGAGCTTGGCAACAGCCATGCCTCTAGCCTTGCCTCTACTGTGTGTTCTCTGAGCAAGCTTTCTGCTCTTTCTTGAAAGCTTTCAGTATGTCAGTGCATTTTGAGGCCAATGTATCTGGAAATATAATTGTGTTTCAGAAAGGTACCACAGTCTCCCTGTGGGGCCTAGGAAGTGTTCCTCACCACCAAGCTGAAAAGCAGTAGAACCAAAACTGTCCATAGTAGTGTTTTTTTTCATAGATATTAAGGGTCTCTCAAAATGAAGAAAAGCTGGCCACAGGGTTCAGAGAAGGGAGCCCTAAGGCAGAAGGACATAAACAAGGCACAATAATGATTCTGAGGCATTTCAGTGTCGGTCTCTCAAAGCATCTGATGCAAATGCCTTAAAATTAGCAAGAAATTTGAAAGCTACTCAGTTTTCTTTGAACACCCTTTTGCATGCGTATTTCAAGCACTGAAGGAGGGAAATTCTGTTATATCAATGGGATTTCTTGTGTTTTTGCCAGAGAAGGAATGATACCATGAGATCTAGCTATAGTGACCATGCTCCCAATCCCTCAACAACGGATCTGTAGCTTGGGTTGACTAGTATGTGATTGTTGAGAAAGACTTTTCTCTCAATTAAAAGTTCTTACTTTGGTGCACACTAAAGCAGCCCAAAGTCAGAGAGTTAATTTGAACAACTGGTACTTAATTTGTATTGGCTCTCGTGGATGCTGCTTACATTAATTACAGGGAACCCATTGCACAGGATGAACTCTTACTGAATCATTTCTTAGGTTTATTAAGCATAAGCCGGCTTTCATCCCACATGCAGGGCTTTGAACTGTTACTGAATAATTTCTCAATTCATTTTCTTCGAGCTTTTGTTCCACCTGCAGCTCTTGTCTTTTCCACCTACAGTCTCCAAAACAACAGGGTCAATCCTACTGCTTTGACGCAAGCCACACTTCACTGACATCAAAGGCATTTGGCCTGTGTTGAGATGGTGTTGGCCGAACGTTTGTTGTGACGATTGCAAGGTTCTATCTGGCTTACTGATTGCCTGTTGATTTGGGTTGTTCTGGTGGGTGGAGTTGAGGAGAAAGAAGGGAAAATGGCTCTTTAGGTGTAGTGAGTTCTCCAGCTGTAACAGCTGCAGCCCTGACCCAAACGATGGCTGTGCAGAGTAGCCCCTGATTCCTGCTCTGCAGCAGAGGCCAAAGGTGAGTCGTGCACAGGTCTAGCAGGTTGCCTTCCTCAGGAAGTCAGATCTGCCATGTGCTTTGCGTAGACCCAGTTCCTGGTTGCCAAATAATTTCCCAAAGTGGAAGGAGGATGAAGGAAAACACTGGAAGCTCTGTAGGAGTTCTGCTGCTCCCTCACTTCACACCCATTCCCAATGTGTGTGCTACGGTGGGTCCCCACATGGGAAGGGATGAGACAAGGACAGTGTCTCAGAAAAGCAAGGTGAAAGTTTCTGAATCCACTGAGTGGTTCTGTCAGAGCGTTGTCTTAACAGGCGTGGGAAGGAGCTGAAGTTTTGGTCCACTCTGATGGACAAGAGCTTTTACATCTTTGCTTTGATTTCCTGGCAGTATGGCACATCATACACCAGGAAGGTGGTTAAATGCAAATGGGTTCTGCCTTACGTAGAAGGCAGGGAAAAAAGGGTGCTCTGAAATTGGTGATTTAATTAGAGACAGTATTTGTCAAAGTATCTGTGTCCCAGTTGCTGTTGCTAAGGATTTAAATCAAAGACACCCTTCTCTCTGAGAAGATACAATCTGAGACAAAAAAAAAAAAAAAATCTTTAAAAAGTATTTATAAACAAACAAAACAACTGATTTTTTTGTCTTCTGTTTTATTTCTGATGAGCTAAGGGAAACCAGCAGAGTCAACTTTTGTGTGGTTTGTGCTCTTGCAGCTCTATGGATCCTGCTTATAAAGATGTCTGCAGCCACAATCAGGAACAGTTCAGGTCTTAGGTGCCATTGTTGCTTGGGTTTTATATATAGAAGGCTTTGAAGTTTCCCCTGGAGAACAGGTTCAGTATTTGTAGTTGAATGCACAGGTTTCTTACGTGGATAGAGAATAGACAGGGCAATGGGATTGCAAACTGTCAGAGTGCTCGGGGAGAGACAAAAACTCTATGGACATTTGCAGCCTCAGATGAGTTAGTCCTTCTCGCACAAAACTCTTCTTTGAGCAGTGAATAGTTATGGTGTGTCCCATGTCAGCTTGGAGATGGAACACTCGTTTCTACAGCAGCAGCTTCTACCTAATAGTCACCCAGCTATCAGCACCGTTTAGCCTGCAGACAGCCTTAGCTGGATATGGTTTCTGTGTCCTTCGTACCTCAGCTGCTGTGTACTCCTGCAGCTTCCCTTTGAAGCCTGCAGATTTTAGCAACCGCAACATCTACTACCACTGGGTGCTGAGACACTTCCTATTGCTAGTTGTGCTGCTTTTGCCTGGGACAGAGTTAATTTTCTCCACCGTAGCTATAGGGGTGCATTTTGGATTTGTGCTGAAAGCAGCATTGATACCACAGGGCTGTTTCCATTATAGCTGAGCAGTGCTGACACAGAGCCAAGGCCTTTTCTGCCTCTCCCAGCACCCCACCAGTGAGTGGGCTGGGGGTGCACAAGGAGCTGGGAGGGGACACAGCTGGGACAGCTGACCCAACTGACCAGAGGGATATTCCATACCACGTGATGTCATGCTCAGCATGTAAAGCTGGGGGAAGAAGAAGGAAGGGGGGACGTTCAGAGTGATGATGTTTGTGTTCCCAAGTCACCTTTATGCGTGATGGAGCCTTGCTTTTGCTGGAGATGGCTGGACACTTACCTGCTGATGGGAAGTACTGAATAAATTCCTTGTTTTGCTTTGCTTGTGTGTGTGTCTTTTGCTTTACCTATGAAACTGTCTTTATCTCAACCCATGAGTTTTCTCACTTTTGCTCTTCTGATTCTCTCCCCCCTCCCATTGTGGGGTAGTGAGTGAGCAACTGTGTGGTGGTAATGCCAGCTGGGGTTAAACCATGACACTAGTGCTGTGCCTGGCTCCGTGGCTTCTCTTGAGCTTCATTCCAGTTCTTGGCTTTGAGGAAACAGTGAGACAGCTGTTCCTTTTTCACCCTCTTTGTGACAACACTTTTGATGTTGTAGACTTCTTTCATGATCCTTTAGAGTTGTCTCTTTTCCAGACTAAAATCCTGAACTCTTCAGTCACTCCGTGTACAAAAGCTGCCCCATGTTTGGGATATCCGCAAACATGGAAACAATTCAGTGCACTTGGCTTTCTGAAATGCTATTAATAACATATTTTAGCTTTTGCTTGGAAACTGGGCTTAGTTTCTGTCAGTTGTCATGGGGTAAGAGGAGAGGTCCTCCTGAGTGTTGTTATTATAGATAGAAAAGAAGGGGTGACAGTAAATGGGTAGTTTTCCTGACAGAAGGAGGGTGGCAGTGGGGTTTCCTGGAGACCTGTGTGGAACCCTGTGCTCTTCCACATATTTGTAAGCGATTCGGAAAGATAAATCATCACCCTGGAAAGTAAAAAATAAAGAAGGCTGCAAAGAGCTATAGGCGAATTCAGTAAACCAGGGTAGAAAACAAAGTGACAGCTGTCTCTGTGGCGTGCTGTGACATGGCAGTGGCACTTCAGCTGTGCAAACTAATAGAGACAGGCAGGAAGATCCGGTCAGCTGCAGGGACACAAGAGTGGGGTCTCAGCTCCTTATTGGTGTTGAGGAAAGATCATGTCACTTGAGAAAGTTCCCTGAAAACATTGAGTCAGTGTTCAGCCATAGTCAAACATTATTGGAAATGAGAGGAGAGGAAGAGAAAACATAATAAAGATCTGTGCTATGCATAAGCCCCCAGCACTCCTGTACCTTGTGTGCTATGTTTCGTTGTGATCACCTCACTTTAAGGAAAGGTGTGGTAGAACTATGCACAGAAGAGGAACAGCATTTTTTGTGTAAGACATGAAGAGCTTCCTTGCAAACAAAGATTAAATAGCATGGAACTTTTCAGCTTGGAAGTAAAGAGAGCTGAGGACCATATGATAGAAGCCTATAAAATAGTTGGAATGGTCTGTAGAGGAAGGTTACAAAACTAGTATTAAGTAATCTTCATAATGTAAGATCCAGGTGCCACCAACTGAAATTACCAGGTGGCAGGCTTAAGACAAACATATGGAGTATTCATGTATATGATGTATAGGTACATTATGAAGCTAGCTATCTTAGGCTATTATGGAGGCCAAAGGTACTAGTCCTAGAAGGGGTGAGATATGCTCACAAGCAATAAATCTACTGAGATTTACTGTATCTGAGAACCTGGATGCCATCTCCAGCTCAAGAAATCCTTAAATCAGTGATTGCCTGAAGCTGGAAGCACGTATTGAGAAAAAGATCACTCTATACTTGTCCTGTTCCTTGTACCCTCCCTTATGTATCTGCAAGGGAGCAGGTAACTTGGGTCTGCCTATATGTGTATGTTGCTGTGACCATGCTGAAGGATGTGAGACTTCCATCGCAGGAGCTTAAGAGCAAATTAGCTCAACATCTCTTGGATGCGGGATAGGTAGAGCTTATCCTGCTTCAGAAGGGAAGCTAGACTCAGGGACCTCTGAACATCACTTTGATCCTGTTTCCTGCAATTCTGTGGATGCGGTGAGTTAAAGTGCCTGTTTCTCCACTTCACACCTTTGGGCTGTCATCAGGATGCGACCGAAAGGGGTCCTGGGTGCTAAGAGAAAGAACAGCTGAAACAAGGGCAGAGCCTGCAGCCGGCTTGTCTTCTTCCGACTGTTGCAACCACTGTGGAGGCTGAGGGTGAGTTACACCTCTGAAGCGCACCAGAGCCGACATGCCAGGATGTGACTCAAAGGCCAGGCTAAGCCATAAACTGGATTTATAGGCACTGGAGCCAACATGGTGTCAGTCTGCTGTGCTGCTGGCAGCCTGCCTACAGAGGAGTGCAAGTGGCAGAACAAGGTTGCCTCAAGCTGGGAGAAAGGAATTGCAACCATTGAGCCTGTAGCTATGAGCTGTTGTTATATCATCACAGCAGGACTGGTGAAGATCCCGATGAAGCATCTAAGCAGCAGTTTCACAACACATCTGGCCCATGAGGTTTCCATGGGAAAAAGGACAGAACAGGAATGGGCTTACAGGACAAATAGTCTGTGTACTGCTCTTAGCTTCTCCTTTTGGTATGGTTGTGGTTTTGGACTGTAAGCTAACCTGCAGGACCCTGTTGTCAGATGCAGGGTGATGTTGATAGTAGGGAGGGCAGCTACAGCAGATGCTGATGCTCATGGATTTCAGAGTGCACACTGTTCAAGGCAATGCCATGGGGAAGTTACCACTGAGTCTCCCTCCCGCTCCCTCTCCCCCAGCAAATCCAGTCCCTGTAGATAGCATTGAAAATGGACAGCAGCAGACTTGAAGAGCTAACAGACTATGCTGGGAGAAAAACATGAAAAAAAATCGAAAGTTATATACTTGCATTACAGAGATGAATTGAGCTCCCAAGGAACCAAGGGTGGTGAAGCAATGGCCCAGGTTGCCCAGAGAAGCTGTGGATGCCCCATCCCTGGAGGTGTTCAAGGCCAGGCTGGATGAGGCTTTGAGCAACCTGGGCTAGTGGAGGGTGTCCCTGCCCATGGCAGGGGGGTTGGAACTAGATGATCTTTAAGATCCTTTCCAACCCAAACCATTCTGTGATTTTATGAACTCAAAGAACAGAGCAAGAACTGGCATTTGAAAATCACAGCATGCAAGAAAAGGTATAAGCAAATGGTGAATTAGTCCATATTCTCCTATGTCCTCTTTAAAAATGTCTGAAGATTTTGTGAGCTGCAGCCTTTTTTTTTCCATGGACTTATTTTAAGGTCCTCTGTTATTAACATAGACAAGTAGTATTGCCAGGAAGATAGCTGAACCTCTAACTTTCAATCCAGCTCATCAGCCCTCAGTCCAGGAGACTGGAGCTGTGTCTAACCACAAATACCCAAGGCTGGAAATCCCTTCTCACAGGCAAAACAGTTTCCAGGCTCTGACTAGCTATTGTGAAGAAGCCTGAAGATGCCTTCCATGGCCATATCATGCATGTTATGAGGCCGAGCAGTCAGAATTTTTGGCTCCTGCCCAAATCAGCCTCATCGTGTCTACCACATATAAAGTATGAGTAACACCCAGTCTTTGAACCACAAGTAAACCACTTCGGTGTGGTTCCATTAAGGTATGTTCTACAAGTAATAACTGCAAACAGCTCCTTGCAGTCCATAAATGCGTTCCACCTCCGCAAACCCTCTCCTTTTCCTATGGGGCAAGAATTTTCCCTAATGCTTTTGAAACCAGAGCAACAAATGAAAATATTTCCAGCTTGTTTTTATCTGTTGCTGAAAACCTCTGAAGTGATTAGAGGCTGTGTTTTTTTCATTTGTTTATTTTTTGTTATGTTATTTGCATTCATTAAATGCAGGCATAGTACAAAAAAATTAGAGCATAAGGGATGTGTTTGTGGAATAAAACCTGGTTGGAAGAATGCCAGTCTGACTGCTAGTAGTCTTGAAGGTGGCATTTCTGTAATTTTGCTAGAAAATAGAGCCTGATGGGACATAACCTCTGCTGTTCCAAAAGTACTTCTCTATTTAACATAGACCAAAGGAATCATGCCTATTTTAGCTGGACACATCCTGGAGCCATTGCACGATAGTTGCAGGAGGGAGATGATGTGATATCAGCCCATTGCTGTCTGTGTGTCCTTATTAGCTCCCAGCATCAGGGAAATCAAAGACTACATTGCAACATCCTAGCCAGGATCCTAATGAGTGTTTATAGGGAGCAATTTTTTTTTTTTTGGTAAGAAGTACAATTTTGGTCTGTTTAAACTCTTATCTGAAGTCCCCAGATTTTTTAGGCAGGATTATTAAAGGATTTGGGCACCACTCAAAACAGGGGCACGAAGACTCTTACACAAGCTTACCCAAGAAATCTTCATCTCTGAGGAACAAGGGGTTTTGGGGGTAGGGCCCCCCTTGCTCTGCAAGCAGGACCTAAAATTATTTATTTTTCTGTTCAACACTGCAAGTTCCTCCTCTGTTCCTTTCCCCAGTAAAATTCGCATGTCCCTAATCCTAGGATTTACTTAAGCAACTACAGAGGATCCCGAAATGGCTTCTCTTCCAACTGCTTTGTCTCCAGCTGGAGACAATTACTGATTTATCCAATTCTCACCACATATATTATTAAGATCAAAGGCAGACCTCAAAACATTAGCAACTAATTTCAGTGTTATAGTTCTAATAAAATAAAAGCAGCCCACTATTAGGCAACATCTCTTTTGTATGTGGTAACTTCTTCATTGAATTCTGAGGTTTTCTTCCTTTCCAGATAGAATTAATCACAGTTGCAAGGATCTATGGATTACTGCTGCTTTTAAATTTGCAGCAGGGTGGCAGATGGGAGTAATTTGGTTATGTCCCCAGCAGGAGCATGGAGAGAGGCAGAATAGTGTTAATAATTTGTTTTTTCTGATTCTAATAAAATTCTACATTCCATGTTAGAGACTTTTTGCAAGGGTCTCTTTTTATCACAAGGCTTGGTAGCAGATGCTGATTTGTTCTGTACCAGTGCAAGCAAGAGGAAAAGAAAGTGCCACGGTTCAGTCTCCTGGACAGCAGGTTTGGATGAGCCCAGGGAAGAGTTGCCAGGTTTCAGAACTAAGGAGTGCTGAACATGGAAAAATGAAATAATTAAGGGGATAGGGAGTAATGCATCTCATTGATATAGGAGACAAAGGCAACTGCAAATCATGTGCCCTCACTGAACTAGAAGATAAGACTAACTGCTTTCTTTTAAAGTATTTCTGTGTTTAGGCTCTACTTCCCAGAGAAAACCTTTACCCTTTCAGCTCTTGGCTCTGGGAAATAAATTCGGTGGCCTTTGAATCTAGACTGAGCAACTGTCTATAAGGCATAATGGTGTCATCAGCCCTGAGGGCTTCTGCCCTGACCCTCTGCTAGCTTGGAGGCTCTGATGAAGATGAAGGTCTGAAGGAGAGACAGTCAGCCCAGCCCTGCCTCAGCCCACCCCAGGACCTCAGCCAGGGCAGGGGCTTGGGGAGCTGCCAGCCCATGGCCTGTGGATCCCTGGGCCTACCAGCCTGTCTTGGGACACCCTACCTCCTGCTCATAGCCCTTGTAACTGGAAACAGGCAGGAAAGGAGGCAGAACCTGGATTTACTGTAGGGCTCCGCTATGGGGACACAGAAGTCCAAAGTGTGGGCTGCAGAAAGGGTCTGGAGAGGGAAAGGTGAGCATTAATTCCCTCTGTGGTGCAGGTCACCTGAGCTTGAGATTTGCCAGCAGTTAGCACAAGCAGACAGGCAAATCAATGATGAGAACTATGTCTGAAACCACCTCATCTGCCTCGTACCTCAGTGCTCAGGTCAAGGCTGGAGTAGGACCACTCTTGCTGGCAAGATTCATAGCCTGAGGGGAACCTGTCCCTGGGGCTGCTTGATAGGAGAGAGGTTAAAGACAAAAGACACAAGTATGGGAGCAAAGCCTGGAAGCTGCGAGAGCCTGGGATCCATCTTTCTATCTCTTTTGAGGTGTGAACTAGCCTCTGGGCTGCCACACAGAAGATGCTCACTGGCACATCCTCTGGATGCTTCTCCTTGTCTGTAATGAACGTGGCTGCTGCGTTCAGGGCTGTCAGTGACCTCTGCTATGGGTAACCCCTCCTGAGTGGGACTTTCCAGGAGCTGTGGGTACTAACAATGCTGTGTTAGCAAGCCTCAAACAGCAAGAGGTGTGTGCCGTAGCTCTTGGCTTGGCTGGGGTGATATTGTCACTGGATCACTTTGCAGCATGGTCCTCCCATTGTCGCTCCCCGAACTGTCACACTAGCCCGGGCGATGGATGAGGTGACGTGGTGGCACAACGGTGAAGGTGCCTTCAACTGGCCTCAGAACCTGTGTGGTGGACAGGTGAGTTTCCCATGCCATGACCGAGGTAGCTGGGGTGCAGTTGTGAGCCCCGTTTGTCTGGATGCACTGCAAGATAAAGGGGATGTCTTAAACCACTGTGGCAAAACTTGTTAGAGCTGCTCTGCCAGAGCCTGGAGGTAAAAGGGGCCTTTTCCCATGTAGTCATGCCAGAAGAAATGATGATAAACAACTGGCTGTCACCGATCTGCTCTGAAGTCCCAGTTTTTGCAACACCCCAATTTAAAGATTTCCATCCCCCAGTGACTCCAAGGGTACCGATCAACTGGGGAAAGCATCCCACTTAGAGCTCTGCAGGAGGGACTTGCATCTCGCAGCTGCAGCTGCCTGGTCAGGGCAGCACATGACAGCACAGCCACTGCCAGAGTCTCTGCTCTGGCTCCCTGCATCCCCATCACCAGGGGTGGCCCTTCCGTCACTCTGTGGTTGGCAATGGTGCAAATGGATCTCTTGTGATTTTTATTTGGAGGTGACCTCAACGTCACCTTTGTGTGACCTTTAATCTTCAAACAACTTTTTTTTTTTTAAGCCGAAATAATACATAGACTAATAATGTTGTAAAAAAGTGTGGGTCTGGGTTTTCCCTCTGCTTCACGTCTGCAACATTATAGATCGGATCTGGCCTGCCCCAGCCGTGTTGTGTGCGCTGCAGAATGCGTCATTAGGGCCTCGCAAAGGCTGATCTTAAAGCCGATTTATGGCAACCCACCTCAACCCGTAACAGCCATTAGCTCACTTCTGACACTTTGCTGTGTCCTGACTTTATGCCTGGTTTATTTCGGAAGCAGAAGGGAAAGACGATATTTCTGTTGAATATAGGCCAGCTCTTCATCTGGTCGCTGGAGCTTTGCCAGTTCTTGCCAGACGGGGATTGGGCACTGGTTTTGTTGGATGAAATATTACCTAGCAAGGGTTTAGTGGCATCTGGCTAGACATTCTTTGCTTTCTAAGAGATTTTCTGTTACTTATCCCAAATACTTTAGTCGTGGATCTGGTATTATCTGACTATAGCTTTTCCTCCAACTACTTGCAGCGAGGTATTTATGTACACACAATCGCAGCAGATAAATCTCTTACAAAGAGATATAACTGTAATCTCTTTAATCAGCACACTGTAGTAATCCCCCGTAAACAGACAAGCTGCAGCAAACCTTTTACTAGGTCAGTGTCACCACTGATATTTTCTCTCTTCTCTTGTGTCCTGTGTCAGTTGTGTAGCAGGAGGTGTTTCAGAGAGATCAGGAAATGTAATAGTTGTGTGTACATCCAGGAGCTGATAATATGCATCTTGCATGCAGATGCTATTTGGTAGTAAGAGGTCTGAGAATAGCATGCAAAGATGAGTAGGAAGAATGCAAACATGCCTTCACTGCGATTTAGCACATGGCAAATTCCAGTGACTGCTGTCTTGGGGCATTCCTTACTAAACCAGCATTAACAATGTGCTTTTTGTTTGCTCTTCATTCCTGGAAGCTAATGATGCTGCTGACACTGCAGAAGTTACAGTTATGTCTCTTGTCACACGTGGTACACATACATTGTTGTAAATGTACTTGTATGAATGAGTTATTGAAGGAGCAGGGAATGTGAATTGCACACCTGCCTCCAGCAAACTCTCCTTGTCTGGGTTTATTCAGTTGCTGTAGGATCAGTAAAAACATTTCTAAAGGAAAAATGATTTATCCAAGGAGCTCTAGCAAGAGGTCAGCTCTGTTCACACCCACTCCAGAAAATGGAGGGGAACGTCTGACCAGGAGAAAGCCAGTGGTGTTACCTGCCCGCACCCCGTGCTCCTGCCCTCCTCACCAGGCAGCTGTTAACACTTCCACACGCATTTTTAAGGAAGATCATCTCTCAGTACATGCTAGGACGTTTAGCATGTTGACTACTGCACTGGAGGGACCCTAGGTAAAGCAAGGAGAGCAAATGAGGTTTGGGAAATTGGTGGGGCTTGTCTAAATTGTCAGATGGTTTTTCATTTCAGGCAAGGGCACTGTAACTCCAAATTTGGGGCTGCCTGGAGAGACCAAGGAAGTACGATGGGAAAGAAGAGTGCCTCAGGCAGCCCAGGGTTTGCCTTAGAAGAGAGAACAGCATAACCTTTAATGTTTGCTTTCTTTCCCAGTTTGCAGGTCAGCTTTAGCAGACCTGCACGCACTTGAAAAAAAATGACAAGCTGCGTCCAGTCCCACGGGTCTTACTCATGGGACTAGTCCTTACTCATCGGATCGGCCCCCGCAAGGTCGATGAGACTGCTTGTATGATTGAGCCTTTCGGCAGAAAGGCCTGTTCATTCAGATGGGGATCTGTTTGTTTTGCACACTGTAAAAATGCAACCGTTGCTGGTAGGCAGCGGGAATTTTACCCGTGCGAGTTCAAATGCACAAAGGGTCACAAGCCCGCCTGGGACAGTCCTGGAGTCCAGGACAGTCCTGGCACCCCGGTGATGGTCTTCAAGAAACCATCATGAATGTGCATCCAGGCACAGGATATTTTCTGTTTCTTCATCTCATACCAGAGTCCCCAGAGCTTCCTTGTTACCAGGGCTGTGGCAACGGATTGGGCCCTTGTGTCTTTTGAGTTGTTACGGGATTTCTGTCATTTAAGTCAATTGAGGAAGGTGGGAATGGAAGCAGAGTGTTTCCATTTGCGGGATGTGTTGCAAAGGACATTCCTCTGTGTCCCTGTTTTTCCCCACACAAGCAAAAATGTTGCCACCCTCAACTACAGAGCTGCCAGGAGCCAGGAAAGGGGGTAAGCTCTGATCCGGGCAGCTGGAGATTGTAAAACTCTGTTGGAATTGGTCCAGGTGCAGAGAACCCCCCCCAGCTCTGATGATCACAAACATTCCGGACTTCCGTTTCAACGTGGCATCTTCCTCAGCAGTGTCCTTGTCTGTGGCTGCGATACTGGCTGTATTTTCACCGTTGAGATAGATCTGTGGGGATTGCCTGGCTCAAAATAACAATGGTGTTTCCTGCCCTGCTGAGCAGGCAGTGGTGGGGCACAGCAGCACTGGAAACCTCTTTTTTATCTCAGCTTCCTGTTAAAGCTGAGCGTCAGGAAGGAAGGATGGTCTTACGATTAGGATGCTGGGTTGGTAAGACTGAACTGCAGTTCTAGTTTCTACCTGCGCTTTCCTGTATGATTTTGAGAAAGTCACTTAAACTCTGCTTCGTTTTGTTGCATTTTAGGAACAGGAGCTATTCCCTGTTTCAGAGGAGAAAAAGTCATGAAAGTTTGTGGCTTAACTGTTGAATGTGATCATGAGAGCCTAACAGGTAACAAGTGTGAGAAAGGAGGAAAAGTTGGTAGGCTCTGGCACTCAGGGATCCTGTTTGATGGTGGTGAAGTGTCATAGTGTCAGGAGTCCTCCAAGTTTGGTAAAGTTTCTTGTTTTTCCTGAGGTGTCTCCTACAGACACCTGAAGTTCAGCTTTCCATAGTTAGGGAGATCTTTGGAGCATGCAGCCTAATAGCAGGGAGACTTTACCCTGCTGTGTATAACTTTCAAGGATCTGTGTGTAGGCACATTTGCCCATGAAGAAAAGTCCTTCCTCATGGTTAGCACAAGGCTGCCATGACAGTACGTTCCTGCGATGGTACCGTCACCAACAGATGGGCCTGGCATACGTTAGTCTGTCTAAAAACACCTCTTTGGGGTGAAACTGCTCTCAGGAACTGGCCACCAGAACTGCAGCACAATCAGGATGGAGACTGATTCACTGATTTGTCTCTGCTGCCCTCACTCCACCGCTGAGGATGTGCTGAGAAGACAAGGATCCACCTCGGTGAATTGCCCAGCAGCCTCGGATGGTGTTTGAATTTCATGATTAACGGTTTTGATTGGGCTTTTCTCATCTGTGTTTTTGGCTCAGTGGAAGGTGTTTTTAAGCAGGGACCTCTGGCCCATTCAATAAAACAGTGCTGACCAAATTGTGATAGGAAGGGCTTTGCTGCAGAGACAGGGTTGGAGCCCAGAACAAAGAGCTGGAAGGGAAGGCACATAAGCGATTTTGGCTGTGGGATCACAAGACCCTTGGAAACAGCAGTGGGCTGCTGCAAAGCCATACTCTCAGCTGGTTGACGTTGCTGCTCTTTTCAAGTCAACTATGCTGCACACTGTGAGTGTCTCTCTCCAAGGAGAAGGAGCCAACAGCTTAAAAACTTGATTTTCTTCTGAAGCTTGCTAGGGATTGATGATAATATAAGCTAAGTTTTATTTATATATATATATATTTTTTTTTCTTTAGAGGGGGCGCCTTAAGTATATGTAATAAGGTCAAAAGAAGTTATACTTGAGGACACTTTGGTGTGATTCATGAAGGTGGCCCTCCTGTTTGAATGAACTGGCATCTGTATTCCAGTGGATCTTAACTGAGCAATTCAGGATGCTTTTGCTCCCCAGGCATGACAGGTTACACCCCTTAGCTGCTCCAGCAGGCAGCCTGATGTCCCAGCTAGGACTCCCTCTGCAAGCAGACCAAGTGGCAGCAGCCTCCTCTTTGCTGTGAGGAACACAAACATGCTGACTGTGCCAATGCAGTTACTGCCGGCGCAGTAACCCCTGTGAGGGGCAGCTACTTCTGAAACTGCTCCTTGTGTTTCTAAAGGGAACACATGTTGTGACCATTAGTAGTTAAAATCAGGTACCTGCTCTATTTTAGCTGTTTAAAGTTCTGCTTTGGCTTTGCTTAAACCTGTGTTCTCAGGGCTCTTTTACATGCACAAATGGCAACAGCCTGGTGAGAAACCAGGGAAGGTTTTGTTGGAACTCTGCAGCATCTTCCACACACAATTTAGCACTGATTTAACAACTACTGCTTAAAGCCTGTTAATTAGTATGGTTGAATTGGTCAAGTTGCAGAAATAAATTTGAACATGGTTTTGCTTAAGCCGTTTTCTAAACCAGTCTTTCAAGCATGTCACTACATTAGTGCAGAATCCTAAGCATAGATACTTTTTTTCTTTTCACTGTGTTAGACCAGCTTTTACTTATACAACAATGGCAGTTCAAATCAGAAGACAAAATGCTTCTTGGATACTTTGAAAAAGAATTTGGTAAAATCTCAGATATTGTCCTTTCTATTTAAGAGTGTGACAAATAAAACTGGGGAAGATGAGCTTTAGAAGAGGGAGGAAGTAAAACGAAAAAGTGTCCACCCTTCTTCATATGCTATAAAGTAGCAGAGAGACCTCCTGAGTTAAAAATACTTTCACAACACCATTAAATCTATTTATCTTTTCAAGGTTCAATATTTCCTTTTTGTCAGTGCACTTTGGTTATGCTCCTTTATGATCTCTTTTCCACTTCCAGACCATAAGCCTAAACATGCTTTATTTTTTTCATGGGATGTTTCCCTCTTCCTGTTCTTGCCTCCTCACACTCAGCCCCAGAGATCTGGGATGGTCTGAAGGCAAGACAGAGCTCCTGCTGTGTCTAAAGATAGCTTCTGGGCTGGATGGGTAATGGCATATGGAGCCTTTCACTCTCAGGGTTGCTAATTTGGCTATGAATCAGATCAGTCATGACTGAAATAGGCTGCTCTTCGGTAGCTTTGTAGTGGTCTGTTTGATATGATTTATTCATGCTCATATCAATCCAATCCCATTTGTCACAAATTACCACCACAACTGAGCTTAACCTTCTCTCAACCTGATCCCTGCCAAGATGGTGTGAGCCTTTGCATGCATCTGTCCTGTCTGGATCTTCTCCTTGTGTTGTTGTTGCCTGTGTTGTAGCTGCAACATTTCTTTTTACAGAAGTAAAGGGCACAAGTAAGGGCACAAGCAAACTCTCCCTTTGCTGTCAGCTGTGCCATTTGAAGGTGTTACTGTCTCTTCAGGCTGCAGGTGACTGCCCCTTGGCTGGAGGTGACCACTTCCAAAGCTCTGATGCTGGACAAGACCATACAAACAACCTCTGATCAGCTTCAGTCAGCCACATGGGTTTGAACAGTCAGCACTGGTACATTACAATAATCTGGCTGATTTTGAGAACAGCAGGTTGGCGAGTCCTGCTGTAGAGGGTCCCTCCTGCTGATAGATCACAGGGCTGGCCACTGTGAATAAGAAGGTGCTGTTGTGTCCCTGGCAATGGAAATGCCTTTTGCTGACAGAGGTAACCCTAAAAGTCTGTTCACAGCCTGTGTGTGCACTCAGAGCTGGACTGGGCACCCTCTCCAAAGATGGAGCAGGTTTGCTGCTGCAGCTTTTGTGGTGTCTGTGAAGTCCTGTTGACCTACTGCTGCTGTGCCTAGCACGGTTTGAATCAGCTTGGATCTTCAGGTAATGTCCAGCCTACAGCTTGGGGATCAGCTTAGACCCAGTCTCACTAAGTGGTTTGGATGTGGCCACCCGCTGCAGAAGGCGAAGCTGGACAGATGTGATCTGGTGGGCCATTGACCTCAGGACCAGAGAATGGGTCTGGGCCCATTTTGTTTGCTGGTATTACTGTCCCCCCTGTGCCTCATTGTTTGTCCAGTGTCTGCACCCCAGTTTTTCTAAATCTTAAAGATGTCATTGTAACACAAAGGCATGACCTGAAATAAGAGTAGTCATTTAATACCTGGGGAGATTTAATAGTTTAATTTAATAATACCTAGGTCATTTAATACCTCTTAGGGTTTTCTGCACCCCAGAGGTCACCCTGTCTTTCCAATGCTCTCAAGGGACACAGGATATGGGCTTGATCAGACAGGCAAGACTGGAGCAATATTGTCTCCAGCTGTATTTACACGTTGCTTCACTGGGGTCCCTGCTCTTGGTGCACGAAGAGGTAGCAAGACCAAAGGAGTTGAAACTTAAATAGGAGCTAAAATTTTGGAGCTATTTTCTGGCATGGCAGATTTGCTGTATGGTTTTTGCCAAATCTCTCTAAGCTTCAGTCTGTTGGCACTGAAAATGGAGAAAATACTTTACTCCCATGGTGACCGCAAAACTCGTTGAGGAGCCATCAGCAAAGTTCTGTAGATCAGCAGATGGGGGATTTGTGTGGTGTTCGTTATTTGCACCACAGACCTCCCTTTTTGTCTGATCAGGAGGTTTTTTGCCTGGGTGTCTTGTTGGAACTGCCACCGGCATCCTAGTTCTGGGCATGCACTGCACGTTTTACCTGCTCTCTGAACATTGATCAAAGCTTCTGGGAGGAGAAGCCAGCAACATACTAAATACATGTCAGTTCAGTTGTTTTCACATGCAGAGCTTTGCTTAGCCTGCTAAAGCTCATTGTCTCCAAGCCAAGTAATTGAAGGAGCTGAGGCCCTAGTTAACCTTTCAGGAAGAGCTGATGCTTTGGCATCCACAAAGAACTTCTTTGTTTGAGGAGCTAAAGGATCTTTGCAAGGTGAGGCTTGGGTATTACAGCCCAGCACATGGTCGCTAGCCGTAATGAGTAAGGTAGGTGGTTGGGATGGATGTGGGAGACCTGGGGCTTGACTGATTCCTCTGCCTAAGGGAATCTGAAACTGCACCTCCCACCATGAGGACATTTGCCTAGAAACCAGGCATGACGTAGTGTACTCTTGATGGATGGGAAAAAGATATCACAAGCACTCTCAATCCCACATGTTGGATCTCCTGCTTTCTGTAAGGTAACTTAAATAATGATGAATCAACAGGAAAAAAGAAAATCTAGCCTTTGAATAACTAATTTCAGGCTCTGGTTCCTGCCCCTGTGAACAGGAGGGATTGAGGATTACCCACACCAGGGTACCTTAGAGTTTGTTTTGTGATGGCAGACCCTCAGTTTGAAGCCTTGTGCTGAATGGGAGAAAGAGTGGATTTGAACCAGGAATGTCTCATTTTCTGAAAAGATGTCCTAAACCCTGAGTTAAAGAGAGAACAGTGGTCTTCTTCAGTTTTTGAGCCTGGGCTCTCTGTTGAATGTGGTGAAGAATTCAGTGTAGAGCAAACCAGCTTTTTCCAGGAAATATTGTGCCTGAGGTCCCACAGTCACCATCCCGCAGGCCGTCTGCCTGTATAAGGTGAGCTCCTTCACAGGAGTCAAGGCAATATGGATTTACCCCACCACTGTCTGACTGTTGATTTATATGTCGTGTTGCATTCTACTATGAAAATGTCTATAATGAATAAACCTGCATTGTCTTTTTTCATTATTCAGACTATATTCACACAGCAATCATTTCATCTCATTTTTTTTGCTCTCTGTTCTCCTTGATGCTATTTCTTGTACTTCTGCCTGTGTTGGAAGTGAATGTGGACCAATACACTGAAGAACTGTTGTTCCTTATCTTGTGGCAATCATGTTCATCTACTCAGTGTTCAAAGTGAAGTGGTTAATGGGAAGAGAATTTAATTGCACCATCTTTATTCCATTGTCTGTGTTTCCTTTGTCCCCTTTGGGATTGTTACCTTGGCATATGCAGTTGCAGACCTGGCCCCCTTTAAACCAAATCACCCTCTAATCTATCACCACCATTCTGCAACTTGAAAAACCATGGGTCTGCCTTGCTGCAAGCTGAAACAGGCACCACGTGAGGCATTTCTCCAGTGTCATGCCTGGTATTAGCCGAGTACTCTACAAGCTACTTTGACATCTTCACCCCTATAAATCTGTCCAGTATAATGAGGCTCATGGGTTATTTAGGTGGAGGGCTGTCGGCTAGAGTGCTAAATACCCGTCTTTCATCCACATCCTCGTGTAAGCTATTCCACATGTTTGCTGTCCATATGGACATTGCAAGAACAGAGGAATCTTGCAAGAGCACTTAATTACCTTATGTTACCTCAGAAACCCATTTGACTTGCTAAGTTCTGAAATAATCACATTTTGTAGTTGATTTAAAATGAACAACAGAATCATTCAGGTCCCACATAGTGTAATGAACACATTTATTGGAGTTAATTAATAACATGCTCCTTTTAATTCCAGAACATGGCCAGAAGGGCAAGGGTATCATTACCACCTACTGAGGGAGTAACGATTAATTGGGTTTACTACTGATGTTCATCGGAAAGCCAATGACTGTCTGGCATGTTTGGACTGTGGAGAGGCTCTAATATATATCCTCACACTCTTATAGCTGATTTTATGTTGCACACAGGGGGGTGATTCTTGCTGTCCAAACCCTGGCATAAGCCATACAAATCCACAAACAGCTGGGCTAGTGCTTTTCAATTACGCTTAACTCATCCCCTGTTGATGCCTTGGCGACGAGCCTGGTGTAATGTGAGGCACTGCCTCGTGACCCTGAACCCAGGGACTAAGAATACTTAAGGACTCTGTTCCACAACTGCAGAAATGTTTTCAGGAATGGGCTTCCTAAACACAGATTACTAGAAATGAAATGATTCAGTGCGCTGAAATGACTGCAGAACGGATGCTGCTGCATTGCTGCCTCTCTTGAGGCAGCTCCCTGCTCCCCTTTGCCTCCTGTTCTGCCTGTGGCTGGAGCAATACTCCCAGCACACAGGCAGCTCTGGATGGACACACTGCGATGGATGAGCCAGCCGGTCTCTGTGTCACCTACATCTGGGTCATTCATTTTCCAGCAGGTTCTTGAAGCTGTTTACAATTCATTTTGGTGGCCCTAAGTCTGCTTCTTGTCTTGCTCTTTTTTGGAAGGTGTTATGCACTCAGGCTGACACACAGGCAAGCTAAAAAAATGTAGGTGCCTCTGCCTAGTGAGTGGTACACAGCCAATCATATACCTGGAGTACATGTATGCATTGAGAAATGGGACAGAGGTTCTGGTGTCCCATCCTGGGAGTGGGCACACAAATGTTGCTTCTTGGGAAACACCTATATTTTGACCACATGATGGACGTGCACCGAACTGTGTGAAGAAGATGGAGCCATACAACTGTCCTTTCTTGTCTCTATGAGCAGGTACAGAAACCTTCTTAGAAAAAAAAAAAAAAAAAAAAAAGAAAAAGTCAATGAGAAAAACAAAAAAAAACCCCTCCTACCTCCTCCAAAAAGCATTTTAGGAAGTGGTCTCTGAATCTGGGGACCCACTAAGAGACAATCTGGTCTGCCTCAGAGGTCTGAACAGCCACAAACCAAAGTGCTCGGCACATCAGAAAACCCTCCACTAGGTACATAAGCTTGGCTCTCTGAAAATCTGAGTCGGAGGGAATATCAGTCTTTTGCAGACTGACGTGATACGGAGAAGCAATCCTGCCACCAGCCAAGCCACCTCCTAACTAGAAGTCAAGTCACTGCAGTTACTGTGTACTTGAGCTTTCTGCAGCTGCGTAGCCCTGGCTGCGTCTGGTTTGCTTTGGCTCCTCTCAGAGCAGGAACAGAAGTCACTCGTGTCTGGTGTGAAAGGCTGGATGAAAATACCCAACATGTTGTCTCACATAAAACTGAGTCAGCAGCACCAATAATGGGAGAGCCCAGAAACATTCCCTTACTGAAAGGGCCAGATGAAGTAACTTTTGAAGAATGGGAGCGCTCCCCTTGAGAATATTGAACAAACCATTTACAAGTGCTGGGACATCTACTAAGAGCAAGATTTTAGCTCTTGTGCCACATTATTTCTGGATCTTTTATCCTCCTTAGCAAGTTGCAGTATTTTACGTGGTGCCATTTGTCTGTGGTGTCCCCTCGTGTGACCCAAAAGAAGGGATGCAGGACAGTTTGTCTCCGGGCAGCATTAAACTCGCAAACTATCGGTAAGCTCAACTTTGAACTTCCACCTTCACTGCTCCTGGCAACTTGCCTCTTTGGTGCAGATGATGTAGCCCTGAAAAACACGCTCCGCCACATCACACAGACACAGGCAAGCGATTCAAACTGTGGCAATGAGATGATAATCCCCTATGAAGGAGCACAAATTAGAGAGGAAATGCTCATTTTCAGTAAATGGCTTTCAAATAAAACAACCCTGACACAACAGCTTAAAAAGCCTTTTAATTGGTCAATTTTCCTTCCACTCTTTAGTGCCTTATGACTACTAAGCTTTTTATTGCTTTACGTTTCTGTGCCAGCTTGTATGGTAACCCAGAAGCCTACATCAGGCTCTAGGAGCAGCAAAATGTCTCGTACTAAAAGCAGCTGACAGCTTCTTGAAAGTCACCTTAGGTTTTATGAAACAAAAGCGCAGTAACTTCTGTCAAAGAGATGGTCAGGTACAGAGTAATTTATTTTCCTGTACTTCAGTTTTACATAGGAAGCAAGGTACGCTTCATTTGAGGAAAACAACACTGGAAGAGCACTATGCTAAAGCCCAGTCCTACACAACTGCTGGCATTACCAAGGCACCTGTCAGAAATGCAATAAATTGGGAAGATTCATGCCTTAGGTTTGGGTGCTATTTGGGTAACAGGCAAGCAAATCACTTGAGGGTGGGATGCGGTGCCCTGGAGATCACATATCTGTCTGGAAACAACGGAGTTCCCTGAGACTGGGTAAAACAATGAAGAAAAGGTTGATGGTAACTTGCCTGATAAAGGTCTCCACTGAGCTGATCCTATGTTGCTAATGGGAATGATCTTGTTTTGTTCTGCATTACGTGAGTCAAGGACAGGTCACTTCCCATGCCAGGTATGTGCTGTGCTTTTTGACTCCCAGGCTGGTGTATGGTGGCTGATGCTGTCGTGGCTGGGAGCCTGCCTTGGCTCTGTACATTGCCCTGGGGTGAGGTAGGCTGCTCTCAGACTACTCCTCCTGAGCATTTTTTGGTTGGATTGTTTTCTCCTGGGGTCAGAAAACCAGAGCAAATCCAAAAGCAGGGTGGGATGGATCAGGCAGGTATCCGCACTATGCCCCTCTGCTTCCACAGACTTGCTACAGACTTGCAAAGGCAGCCTGGTGCAGGTGCCCAGCCCCACACACGGTCCATAGCAAGGGCTCACCCCTGCTGGAGGGAGATGCAGGAAGCCACCAGGCTATGCTGGAGGCTCTCCAGAGCCAGACAAAACAAAATGCTGGACACAGGGCCATCTGAACTGCTGCCTCTCCCCTGAGGACAGGCACCCACCAGAGCTCCCCCACCTGGGACTGGGCGCCAGCACTTCACCTCCCCATGTTTCTGGTGTAAGGGACTGGAAAAGCTCTCTTAGATGTGCTTTGGACCTTTATATTTGGATTTGCTGTGCTGGACCTTTCTTCCCCTCCCTTGTTCTGAAGAGGCTGCAATAAAATCTTTTTCTTCACCCACTTTGCCACTGGAACTACACACTGGATTTCCTACTCACTACAACCCTTTCCTAGAAAAGCGCCCAGCTGCCTCAGGCTGGTAACAGCCCTGGCACTGGGTTTGGATTTCACATGCTCAGGAACATGTGAAAGAGCCAGTAACAGGCATTGTAAAGAATGCAGGCAGACAGTTGACTGAGCCATCATGAAAAATGCACAATTAGACACAACATATATGAATGTGTGCAAATGTCCATATGTTTCATATAGTTCCATATAGTTTCCCCTTGGGTATTCACTGAGCTAAGGGTAGTGTCCTCAACTCAAGAAATCTTTCTTCTGGGAGAGGCTGCGGTGATGTGGCTGGTCCTCTGCTACAATATCGTGCCATTCTCCTGCTGGTATTTGTGACCCCAATTAAGATCTCCTAGAGCTGCTTGAGAGCTACAGTTTTCAAGAAGCAGAACTAATCCTATTGCTTTGTTCTTCTGTGTTGGAATGACTTGCCACCCCCTATTCTTCTTTAGCAACATCAGGAAAATAAAACATTTGATCTACCATGTAGATATATTTCAGTCCAAAGTAAGGGGAGGCTTTAACTTTTAAAGATTTTCTTTGGTCCAGGAGACATGGGTGACACAGCCTTGGCAGTGCCATGGGTGCTAAGGCACTGGTGTTTGGTCCCATCAGCCTGAGGTCATGAGCTGTGCATGGAGAGATCCCCTGGGTAACCACAGGGAGTCTGTCAGGTCACAGCTTAGAATGTCAGACCCACATATAGGTACCACTCTCAGATACATAGGTGCAGCCATTTTGTCCAAAGTCCATTTCAGTTCAGTGGCCTCACATAAAAATGGTACAGTAGACAAAATATTCTGGAGAGAAATCTGCTGAGCAGGAGAAATCTTTAGTTGGAAAGTACCCTTCCTGCAATCTCACCCAACCCAAAACACTGGCTTACAAGTTTGAAATTGTATCACTTTTTAATTAAGTACTGACTGATGTTACCTTTAGAATCATGGGCTGGAGAAACAGGGTGCTAATGATTAAATATCTTGATCCCTATCCCGTAATCCTAATGTTCTGCCAGTTGGCTATCAAAGTATGTCCGGACCAGAGCAAGCATTTGGCAACTTTGCAGCCTTCAGTGATTTAAGAAAAACCCCAAATGACTCTACAGTTTATGTGCCTATTTTAATCTATAAGCAGTTATCTACAGCTGCTGAAGAAAGGCTGTTCCAGGCATTTCCTGGGTTTCACAAGCTTTGAGGAACAGTCATCATGAACTCTTTTTCTCAACTCCAAAGTTCTTGGTAGTTTAATAATGGGCTTTGGACAGGAAGACCAAATGCTTCCCCAGGGAGTGACAGTAGGATTCAATGCAATAAAAAGGCCTTAGTCACGGTCATGTACGCACGGCTACAAAGGCACACTCACAATAGCGTTGCCTTTGAGGGAGTCCATGTGGTGGACACAACTGTAAAATCCTTTGCCATGGTCTATCTCCTTCAATTATAGACTGATTATGATTTTGTCCTGAACTGAGTCCTGTAGTTTCTTGAGCTTGTTCACTTGTGTTGTATTTGAACCCATTCAGAAGTCTATAGAGTACTTGGAATAAAAACTGAGACGTATTTCTCAAAGACACTTACCTGCCACTGCCAGAGTGCCAAGTCTGCCCAGAGGGCAGTCAAGCAGCCAGCAAATGACCTAAAGACAGCCCCTCCTCTGACAGACAAGTTTTAATGGTACCATATTCAGCAAAACAAAACCAGGAAGGGGTAGGTAGTCCTTCCTTGCAGGAGTTCACCCATCTGTGGCCACACATTCTTGGAGCTGGGTCCAGGAATCTGCCTGCAAGGGTGCATTCAGCTTTTGTGCTGAACCCCTCTTTTGTAGCTTTTCCAGACAATAACCTCTCCATTTGCTTCAGTGGTTGCTGTTCCTACCCGTTTCTTTCCTTTGGTTTGTTTTAAGGAGGCTTAAAACCTGTGATGCATCTATTCTCATTATTTGTTTTTAGTTTAATCATAGATTACTTACTCTACATGTTGCTCTTACCAACTACAGACCGCTTGCCATGAAAGACTTTGTTTTCCTGAATGTCCTACAGTGAGATGGCCAAAGTTTCCAAGAAGGATTGATTAATTGCACAAATTTAGCTCACTTTTCCAACAGATGTGAATACATGTCTTTCTGAAAAGGGAGCCTCTTTGAAATGCCACAAACAGTATACAGGAAAAAGAGGCTGCTCCGACAGCTGGTCTCTATTGCAGGACTTGCCCTAATCCCGTGTTACGGTTATGCTGTACTGTGTATTTGCTTCATTCACTCCTACCCGCTTCATGCATTTCCCTGGTGCTGTTTCCTCCTTCAGGATTTCTGAGCTGAGGGCAGTTTCCATGTGGTGGCTAAATGCACTCTCCTGCAATGATGCCACATCCTCTTGTCCTCTCCCTTGCTCTGGTTTTCAGGGCCTTTTGGGCTCTCCTTGCATCTCTTGAGAAGGTGGGGAAAGTTAAATAACACCGAGGAGTGCAACTCAGTGATTTTCACCATGCTGAAAACTGAAAACTGTTTCATGCAGAAAACAGTGTGAAGAAAAGGTTTTTCACACAATTTAATTTCACTCATTTTCCAAAATGTAAAAAACAGTGAGAAAATATCCATTTCACCTTGGAGCTCCATGTATCTTATTGCTGTCAGCACAGTGAGGTTGGCACTGGCAATCACAGCCCAGCTGTTAATGAGGTATTTAAGGGTACTTAACATGCATTTCATTACTAAACCAACATCTCTGCTATTGCTGCTCTAGTGTTTCCCAGGCACCATTATCTGATCTTCTAATTATCACAATTTTATTCTTGTACGGGTAATTAACAGGATGTATCAGGGTTCTTTTTGTGAAATGCTGTGTTCAGTTTTTAATTTTAGAGCTTATTTAAGACCCCTTCAACAAGGTCCTGTAGCAGTGATCGCATGTCCCAGTTTTGATGGCGGCTGGGGCAGTGACAGGCACAATATGTGGGGAACTTTGAGAGGCTACTGCCCTCAGTTGGCCATTGGCCAGAGGCCACTATCTTGAGCCATTTTTTCTGAAACAGAAATTAATGCAAGCTTAAATTTAAGGTACCTGGCTGCAAACCCAGTCAGCTGAAGAGTCAAGGTGCTTTGACTAGAGTGACAAGAGACACTAACATCTGCTAGAAATACTAAATGGCAGAGATTTCTTATATCAACCCATCATGGATTTGTCTATAGGAGTACCTATATGTTCTCTTTAACCCAGCTCAGTGCCAGAATCCACTGAGCCAGAATTAACCCCTCTGAGAAGGGGTGACCTGCTCCAGCCACTTTGGAGAGGGCAGCATGAGGCCAGTGAGGTACCCATACACCCCCAGGCAGAGGGGAGGGAGGACAGCTGGAACAGCAGTTTTGGATTTCTCTCAAATTCAGCAGCTCTTTTGGCTAGATTTTTAGGGCCAAACGTTCAGGATGTGTAAATTTGCTACATCACTACACAGCTTTGCACTGGGAGACACCATGACTCTGCAGAAGCAGAAAATGCAGCAGTAGTAGGAAGGGAGCATATGTCTAAAGTGAAGACAGACTTTGAAGAGGACAGCAAAGTGCTTTGGTAGCATCATGCCAAACTGGGGCAAGTGCAGGAGGGACCAAATGAGATCATATAAATGGAGAAAGCTGTAAACCAAAGCAGAAAGACCAAGTCCTTGTGTAGCCTGTGCTCTGCTCTATGTGTGATACGGACTTGAACTGTTGTACTGGGTATGAAATGCCCCTTGTACAGCAATTGCAGGGAGCGTGAAGCGGAAGGATCTTTGCTCTTCATCACTGTCCCATGAAGGCACAGGGGTTTTCCTGCCCTCCTTCATTCACTCGCTGCCCCCTCGAAGAAGTCACCAGTGTGGGATGATGGTTCCAGGGGTGCTTCGCCTTCTCCCCGGAAAACAGCTACAAGGGCCTAGGGAAACCTGGTTTTCTGTAGGAAAAACAGGACTGCTACAGAGGGGAAGGCAGGCTGGGCAGTACAGCAATGCCCTGCTGCCTGGCCCTTCTCTGCCTGCAGTTTGAGATTCTCATAACAAGTCAACAACCTGCTCTGCTAACCTTCATCACTCATTCATTTTTCCATCCCTTGCCCTTGATTGGCCTGACTGAGATTTGTTAATTTGAGGAAGACAATGACAAGGATGAAGAAGTAATTGTTCAGAAGAGGTTAGGAGCAATTCTCCTGCAAGACAGTGCACATTGAGCTGTCAGCCTCATGGGAAAAGCAGGTGAGACCTTTCAGAGCAGTGGGCTACTTGCAAAAATCAGCCTCCCAAAACTCACTCAATGGTCCTGTCTCCACGTCTCCATCGTCCACATCATAGATACTGTCCCTGCGCACTTGGAGACTGTGCATTTTGTAAGTCCCTGCATGCATTCATTCCCCCCTCAGTTACATTAATTCCTATGGGAAAAATTTCATCCCAGGCCGTTGAGCCACTAACCATCACATTTTCCGGCACCCTGGGTGGTGAGCAGGTTGTGATACCTATTTCCCCCACCCTGTGTTGTCAATATGCACTTCCCTTTTCCCCATTTGCAAACCCTGGCTTTGCTGTTGCTGTTCCTGGAGCCGCTGCTGCCTGACTTCTCCACTCTGGTCCCCACACAGCTCCTCTCCTGTGCCCTGTCCTTGTGCCTCACATTTCCCCAGCAGGGAGGTGCAAAGCCTCTTCCAAGCACAGAGCTGAGCCACAGCAATGCCTTTCGAGCAGGAGGAAACGACCGAATGTGCCTGCTCACTCATCAGAGGTCTTCCAGAGGAGATTTCCAAGCCTGATTCCCTGCCCGCATGGGATAGAAAGTGAGATAAGGAGGGGAGAGCTCGCCTGCCCTGCTCACACAGCGTGAACCCCACACGGAGCTGTGGTCGGTCCAGCCCGCATTGGGCTGCGTCACTCCTCTGCTGAACGCTTCCCCCCGCGAGCTGTGTCTGCTGGTGACACTGGAAAGCAGATGTTTCTCTCCTGAAAAAGCTGTAGCGGAATCCTGGATTGTGTTTACATTCCCAGCAGATATGCAATGTGGAAATGTCTTGAAATAGGAAATAGCACCCTGGCTGAATGAGTAAAAGGCATGAGATTAAAAAAAAATCACTATCATCATTTCCGAGAGACTTGCCAGACTGTGCTGATTTGCACATCCTGCAGATGTGTCTGCTCAAATTTCCCTTCTGGTATTTTCCTCTTACACGGTATGTCAAGCACAGACGCACATTCACCTGATTGAGAGCTAGTTCAGCTAATGATAAGTGAAATACCCGCTGTCAGTGAGAGCGTGAGGAAGGGAATGTGACTGGGTGCACACACACACGTGCCCGCAGACGGCACGGCAGCGGATGAGCACGCTGTGTTTTGTTCTTACTTTTCCAGGCAACAGCAAATGGTTCACTGCTGGGGACAGCAGAGGTGTTGCAAGTGAGAACCAGTATATGGACAGTCCTGAGTGCTGCTACGTGTCCCCTGTGGGATGTTAAGAGCCTCCTCTATTAACACAAAGAGGTACATTTGTGCCTCGTATTGGAACAGGGCCTGGTGAGGCTTGGGGACTGGCCTGCAGAAAATTTCCAAGTTGATTTCCAAATCTTGTTTAAATGGAAACCATCCTTCCCCCTTGTCTCTCAGAGGATCTATCAGCTGCACCTTCAGTTGCAGGTACCTGAGACAGGCTAGGAAAGCAGGCGGGTTGCATAAATACTGACTGGGTTTAAGATTATGGTTCTGATTATTACTTTTTTCTAATAATCTAGGCCAAGACGAACTGCCATGAGCCTCCATGACAGCAGATTCTATAAAACACAACTTCTACCTCGCACCAGGCCAGTCTCTGACCCCAGCCGGGTGCTGACTCCCACTTGCTGTCTCCCACTTGCTGTGTCCTCTGGTTTATCCAGGTTTTGAGGTAAGAGCAGGGGAGAGCTAAGTGGTCACCTGGAGTGACACCTCTAACAGGACCCTGACCTCATTTTGGCAGAGCCAGACTCATCTGCTCAAGCAAACGTGACCAGTCAACAGGATTGGGAGCACAGGACCTTGAGCCAGGGCAACCAAATCTCCTCCCAGGAACAATATCTCCCAATCAGGCGGATGACACAAGAAGAATCATGAACCCAAAACACTGTTTCCAGACTCCTGTTTTTTGCATGATTTTCTCATGTCCTTGTGCTTTGTTTTATTTGGAGGGCAACAGTGCTGTGATGAGCTGCAGAGGTACCAGGTGAAGGTTGGAATGGGAGTTCCTTGGTGTGCAGGGGACAGCAAAGACCTGGCTGGAGTGAGCAGCTGTAGGGAAAAAGGAAAAACTAACGCAGTCCTTGCTTGGCACAGCACAATAATCATGTGCACAAGCAGTTGCGATGGAATTACGATGAAGGACAGAGCTGCCCAGTGTGTCAGATCCAGGTGGGAACCACGCAGATGTCCTCGGCAGCAAATGTGTGGTGCTGGGCAGGCAGTGCAGTGTCAGTGACTCTGCAACAGACCTGGTGATAGGATGGGATTCCCCACATTTCTCTAAAAAATGTGGTTGCAAGTCCTGTCAAAGGCAGGAGATGCAATCTGACAGACCAGCGGTGTGATGTGCTGTACCAAATCCCATCACACCTGCTGCTGCCACTGCAGAAGGGGAATCTTTGTCAAAACCACCACGGTTATCATGACAAAGAAATCACCAAGAAGCACTGGGAAGATAGTATCAAGGGAAGGAGCTAAATTAAGGAGATGCATTTTGAATGTTAAATTTGAGTCTTACGGGCTGGAAACGTCGAAACTAATATCGCCTCAAGGAGCTGGAGCACAAGTCCAACGCCAGCCCCAAGTGGAAATGTATTCCCAGTGTAGCTCTCTGCTCGTCCCGAGGAAGCTGTGCACCTCGCTGCAATTTGTGCTCTGGGCTGCTGAGAGGCCTGGGCCAGGAGAAACAATAGCAAGAAGAGATTAAATGGAGAGATTAAGGTCTTGTCTATACAAGAAAAGTTGTATCGGTTTATCTAGGTGTATTTGGAGTGATGTAGTTAAATGGGAGAAAACCCCAAGCGTAAGGGCATTTCAGCTCCGGCTGCAGTCGATTTAACTCAAGGTGTAGTGCAGCACTGCCTCGGCACCTTTGAAGATCTGGGGCCAGATGCCTATCTAGATGTCTGAATGCTCCTGAAAATGTCTTAGCCTTGGTGTTGTGAAATGGGTTAATACCCCGCAGAGGTGGGGTGAGGACAGACGCATGGAGACGGCCAGACAGCGAGGTGCTCTAGTGGCCGGAGCACACTGGGACGGGGCTTGGCAGCACTGTCCTTGGCAAGGTCTGGCTGCAGGTGCTAGGGGCAAGGACTTTTGGGGTGCTCCAGGACATCTCCCTGTCCTCTCATCCAGGCACAAGGGCTGTGGGGCAGGCGGTGAAGTACAGCCTGGGCAGCTGTGCTGGTGCATGGGGAATTTCCATGGCAAGTGCTTTCATGCCATCTGGCTCAGGTGCTAGAGGGTTTTTTTTTTTTTCTTCCGTGTCCACAGAGGAAAATGCTGTCAGAGCAGCAGAGGATCAGGCCTTCCTTGGGATGTGGTCTAAGTTGACATTGCGCTGTTTGGCGAAGTTTCCTCATATCTGTGCAGGCTTTGTCTCTTGACCTGTGTGGCTAATCCACTGAAGGTGATGAGGATTTTCTTTTACTTTTCAGGCTACCTAGTTAATGAATTATCCTCTCAAATTCTGCCAAAAAGGACAGTAATTTTTCCTTGAAAAATCATGCACCAGCCATTAATTTCCAGCAGCTGAACCCTGACATGCCATTATAATTACGTTATCTAAATGCAGTGTGAAATCTGCGGCAGACAAAGGGGACAGCACAAGCCACTGAGGCCTCACTGACAGCTCTGCCTCACCCTGAGAAAACAAATTGCTATTTTTCTCAGGAAAAGACTACTTTTGGTGGGCTTGATCCTGTCAGATGCTGAACACACATTGGCGTGCACGATGCTGAGTGCCTGCACCTCTATTGACATTAATATGAAGCTAGTATTACTTGAGGAGAACGTCGGTTTGTTGGTAAATCACCGAGCGGCACTTGGCTCTGGGCAGAGGCCAGCAACCTCCCCACTTGCAAGCACATACAGAGCTTGCATAACTCCTTCACAGTGAAAGCAAATGCTATTATTAGTTTATAAAGCAAGTTCTGCTGAATTTGGCAGACAACGTGCATGTGTAAATTCCCCCAAATTAATTAAAACGTTTAGAGCGATGGTGGAGATAGCAGCGCTGCTCATCTAATAGATAGTTTTAACAGGTTCACAAATGCTTTCATGTAATTAATTAATGCTTGGCTACCTCAGGTGAAATAATCTGGGCACGCATATTTCCTTAAATCAGAGCAAAGGTGGAGGGGCAAAATCATGCCCTGTTTAAGCAGCTTCCATCAAAGTTGGTCTGAAGCCCATTGTGGGCTCTAATTTATCTCTGGAAGACAAAATGTGATCTGAGCTGACTGTATGAGCAGAAGAAAGAAAATGCATGAAATAATAAATAAAGCCATTGTGCTTGCCAGAACTGAGTGCCAGAATTTTGTTCTTGCCTGGTTTAGCTCGTCTCCTTTTGTAGTCACTGAGTGAAACCAGGCTCAGACCCAGCCAACAGGGGCACTCGTGCCGGCCCCATCACTGACGTGGTGGCATCACGGTGATGCTCGGCGGTGCGGAGGAGGAGGCACAGTCCTACATGAGCCACGTAGTGTTGGTTGCTTCCTGCAAGTGAAAGCATGGGATGTTTGGGTGAATGAGCCACCACAATCAATTTGGTGAACAAGCTGCCTGAATTTAACGGGCTATATCAGAAGTGCTCCAGCCAAACAATGTTAATGTGAACATGCTCGGGAACACTGCAAAAAGAGGATGGCTGGCTATGGATGCCATGGCTCAAATGTAGCTCCTTTGCCTCCTACTCAAATTCCTGGGCTCAGAACTTCAGATCTGGACTCAGTCATCTCTCTGCCTTGTGCGTGGGTACATGGGCACATGCAAAGCTTGAAATGCTGCAAGAAGACAAACAAAGACCTCTCAGAGAAGAAACCCCACAGCTTAATCTGAAGAAGATTTTCTGAAATTACTGTGTAATTCTAGTGTGCCTGCAAACATGGCTGAGGAAAATAATCTTTTTTTACATCAGGTCGCATATATGTTGAGAGTGCTACCTGCTGATCGCTGTAGCATATAAGTACACACTTACTTACTTTCTGTTAACGGTCACCATGGAGGATTGCCCCTGCTCTGATAGGTAGAAAGCTGTATTTTAGTTCTTTACTGCATCATCAGAATAATTCAGTGATAAATGGCTGTCTGTTTTCCCTGGGAAAAATGAAGCAGGATTAATGACTAGAGTATAAAACAACCAGTCTGGCTCCCAGATGAAGGTGAGTGGAGAACCTCCCCCTCAGTCTCCTCTGCAAGCAGGGCATGTCTGATATGAGTCACTGAAGGAATCAACTCAGAGACCTACCATCCCATCTTCACCTCCTTGCTGTTCAGAGCAGCATCACACTTCAAAAATCTTCCTAATATAAAGCCCATGAAGGTACCTGAAGTGCAAAGCTATGCTGCTTGCAGAGAAGCCTGCATGGAGACCAGTTAGGCACAGCTCAGGAACAGATCCAGATTTCTGTCAAATGTGTTTCCAAGTCAGTGTAATTGGTCTCTGCATATAACCCAGTCCAGCTCAGTCCTCTGATGATGACACTGATTCTCTCTTGTTCATCTTCTGACCTTATGAAACTTGCAGTCTAGGCTGCGTGTGGCCCAGCTTAAATATAAATAAATATATATGTCACCTCCTTCCCACCCTGCGAACGCCAGGGACAAGGTATAGCCTGGTGGCCAGGACAGTCTCCTCCATGGGCAAGAAGGAAGCTCATAACCACAGAAGCTGGTGATACAGGAAGCCAGGTCTCACACTCACTGGGCATCTGCTCTAGCCAGTCAAGATGTGCTCTGACCTGATTTTAATGCTCTTGCTATGAGTAGGCTTCCGTTGAGCATACCTGTCAAATCAGACTCATTAAAAGTTTTAGGGGCTTCTAGAGCCTAAACCTCAGTCCATAACCAACCTTTTCCGCATCTCTGCCCAGATCAGGACCTCTATAAACATCATCTTAGGAACTTCCAAGTTATCCAGGTACATTCCTAGTGAATGGCATCCAAGATTAAGTGCTGCTGTAAAGCAACTCTGTGGTCTGCATTTTATCCTGAGTATCTTGTTAGTACAGTTAGGGGGACCACTTCAGGGAGGCTGATGGTGCTTTCCCTGAATGAATGTAGCTGGAACTCGTCTTGTTTTCATGCAGGTAGTCACCTAGGGATATCTCCTCCAATTAACTTTAGTATTGAATGGATGCTAAATGAGAAAGCCAGCACTGTTGCTTCCTGCATCACATTCGGTATTTTCTTTTCCATGACTGCGATGCCTAACGGACGAGCTCCCACCCTGGAAAAAAGGCTTCTAAACTAGATATCCTGCACAGCTGTATGTGAGAGTATTTCCTATTTATTGTTTAAAGAAAATCTCTGGAGTAAATTGTGGAAGAAAAACACTGGAATAAATGTGGGTTAGGTTACTCCCTTGTAAAAGACACAACACTTCAAAGAGTATGAAGCAGAGTGCTCACATTCCACCTTTGTTTCTGCTTTGCTTCCTTTGACCAAATCCTTTTATTGGATTACATAAATCCTCATACACTGCACAGAAGATTTTATCTCTGCTCACACAGGTACAATTCTGGAGTAGCTCCACTGGCTCCAACAAAGTTGTTCCAGATAGAGGTTCGGTGACGGTTTGGGCGTTGCTGTAGCACCTTGCAGATCTAAATCCAAATCAGGGCCCTGCAGTGTTCAACACTGCTCCCTCTTCTGATGGAAGGAGCATCCTGGCCACACGGGATGTATGATCCAAATCAGATTTACAGCTTCAGTTACTCCATGGCTTTACTTGCTTGTCTCTTACTGTTCTTTGTTTTGCCTCTTTCTTGATTTTCCTCATGTTATTTTCCATCTTTCGTTCTCTCTTTGCTTATTTATTCAGATAAGCATATTTGTACATACATATGTATGTGCACACATGGAGGTACACTCTGGCCTCTTATGTCTTATGAATGAATCTCGTTCTAGCCAAATACATATGCATGTAATTATATGTATACTCATAAACTTATAAATAAATAGTTTCACAACACCATTCCTGCCATGTAAACTTGATTTCTGAAATGTCTCAATGGCATCGCTTGACTTGCATGTCAAAGCTTCAGTCAAGAAACAAGTAACGGTCATCTCATTGTGAATAAACCAACTCCAGCCTTTTATTTGTCTGAACATGCTTGTAAGTATCCACCTGTGCTCACCCTAAAGGGCTGTTCATCAATAAGTGCAAGCTCTGCTGGTGGCCTTCTGTTCAGCGGAGTCCAGCACCCCATGCAGAGGGGTTCAGTTTCCTTCCCAAGGAGAATGGATCTCTGTAGCAGAACTGGAAAGTTCAGTGTGATGGAGCAATTTGGAGGAATAAATGTCTGGCTATTAGGCTCACTGGTTGCATTCAGTCAGTAAGCCATAATGGCCCTCCTACAGCTACAGAGGACGGTTATTGATTTTTGATGATTGGCTATCACTTGCACCATAGTTACCAATTACAGGGTCACGGCCAGGCCTGATATGTTTACTATTCAAAACCGGCCAGTTTGGCTACATCTTTTTATAGAGATGTTGGAATTAAGGAGACTTTTATAAAATGAATACTCCTTATCAGTGATTTTGATCTTAAAGTCTGACATTGAAAAAATCACTCCCAGAACATCCTCTGCTTCCTTAATGGGTTAAGAGGAGAGTCTGCGCTACTTTTGAATTCTCTTCTCTGTGACAGCACTTGAATTTGGCCCAAAATAATGATAATATATGATTAGTGGAGGAAGCAGATCTTCAGGCTTTTTTTTTTTTTTTTTGGCTTTATAAATGGGCCTGAACAGTGTCATTCAGATAGCAATACTATGCATGGGCAAGGTGGACTCTGTTCAAAAGGCTCTGGCTTAGCCCTATGGGGAAGAATAAGGTAGTCCTGACCATGGAGAAGCAGCCATTTCATTCTCTGCACTGAAAGCCTTCCAGAAGAGAGAGACAAACTGTGAAGGTGTCTTGGAGGGAGACCTTACTTTTTTGTTCTTTCTTGTTGTGGTTCTTCATATAAATATATCCAAGACTGAAAGTATTTGGCTGTTCTTACTGTCTAGAAACATAACAGGAGTCATGATGATTAGGTAAGTTAGCTGTGGGGGTGATGCATCTCACTCTGTCTTACCCACCTGGCAATTAGGCAACTTGGCTCCATGAGTTTTCTTGGCTCCAAGAACCAGTGGAGGAAAAAAGGGCACGTTTGCTGGGCAGTTCAGCCCCTGCCTTAAGCACCTGTCCTAGGATGGGATGACTTACTCTCTGGAGGTATTTGCCTCTCTGCCTTACCTATGGAGGGAACGTATACAAATAGTTCAGACTGAATGTATGACCTTTAGAAGTATGAAGCTAGCTGTCCCTGTATGTCTAGTCTCCTAGTCTGTGTTCCTGCTGTCGTGTCACTGTGAATGCTGCTGCTTCATGATTGAATTCAGGCTCCCACAGTCATAATTTCTTTCTCCAAGAGACTGCTAAAATGAAATGTCTCACCTAACAGGGATACACTTTGCAAACAAATTTCTCAGACATCTTAGTTTTCATGGACTAGTGCAGCTCTCTTTTTTTTAGCATGAATGCTTCATGCAAGGAGCCTAAAAACCTATCAGACAAGGGAGAGGATTCACTCTGAGCTGTGTCCTAGTAGCTCAGTGTCAAAACATCTCTGTATGTAATTTTATCAGCTGTTTCAGGGCTGTTGTTTTATATCTAACATTGTTATACTTTGGGACAAAGATACAGTGGCGTCTCTTGGACAACTATTTCTATGCTATTAAAAACAGAATTCCTTTTTTCCTTCCCTAAAAGCCAGCTCCAGTAGAAGTCTCTTCAAAAAAATAGATAATTTGCTGTCTACTTCTGGTTAATGCTTGATTTACACTGTTGTTACTGGGCCTTGTAGAAAAGGGCTGCTCCTATCACAATATTTCTAGATACATAAACAGTCAAGACCAGCCATTTGAAAGTCCCCTGCTCTGTAACCCAATATTATTTAGCTTTTGCTTTGATCTTGAGCCTGGAAAAGATCTTTTCCTTGAAACCCTGAAAGTTTTCACAATTCTAGTAATGCATCAAAGCCAATACAGTGTGTAGTTCAGCCAATCTCCAGCATTAGCTCACTTTTTGAACCCAAATAAGCAACTTTCACCCGTTCCTTCAGCTTCAATTTTGTGTTTTCTTTGCAGTGATTCTGGAAAGCAGTGTATTTCTGGTGCTGGGGGAAGCGAGAGGGTGAGAGCTAACGCCAGGCACAGCACAGTCAGATGCTTCCTCCCAGAGGACTGCCAATGCCCTGAGCACCTCTAGACGTCTCGTGAGCACAGACTGCTCCTCCTGCCAAATTGCATGGCGGTTTTGGGGATGGAGACGAAGATCCATTGAGTATTTACTTGATGCTATCACACTCATTTGTCTCGTAACCAAAGTCAGAGTCCCTAGAGGTGAAATTCAGTGCATCAATCCAGTGCTCCATCTACCCATCTATGGAAGGAACATCATTAACATGCCTTACACATGAACAAACGTGGCTTTGTTCCATGTTACTTCATTAATGCATTATTTAGGCTGACAGATTTGAAAGCCAGAAGGCACCTTTATGATCACCTAGTCTGATCTCATGAGTACCACAAACTGGTAATCTAGGCAGCAAGCTGTGGTTGATCTGTATCATGTATTTTAGAAAAATAGCCAGTTTCCCATGGCAGTTTGGACTGATCTCCCTAGATGTGCTGATTTCCAGCGAGTCGTTTGCCAAAGGGAGAGCAGAGAACACAATAGCAAAGCTGGTATTTGCTGTGCAGATCTGGAAGAGGAGTTTCACCCTAGGAAGCCAGACAGGCCTAAATACAAACAAAGATGGAAACAACACCATTCTGTAGATCTGAATTTAGATCTAACCTTTGGCTGAGGGCCTATTTCCCCTTTTAAGTCAAAGTGGAAAGCAGTCTACTAAAGGAAGAGAATTTGCTACTTGGACACCATGCCTGAGCTCTGAAAAAATACATCCTTTTGGACCTGGTATGGGGTAAAAGATCTGTTGAGGAAAATAAATACCCTAAGAAATGTTGGCAATTTTATGTTTTCAACTGAGAAGTCTGTTCTTGGTGTCGAGTGCATGGTCACAAAAGACTGGCCTATGGAAATATATTTGTTTCAGTGAAGGACTGATAAAACATGCTCAAGCCCAGGAACCTGCCTGAGCTTTTTTATGTCAGCTCACTTTTCAGGCTGCTGGGAGTATAGGATTTTTTTAAAGAAGACTAGGGAAGGCTGAAGAAGCCACTGTCTGTCCCTGGAAACAGCCTCCAGGAGGTGGCTTGCTCTTGCAAGGCTCTGCAGGCTCTCCCCACATGAGGTAACAAAAAGAGCTGACGACTGGCATGTCACCCTTGGAGCTGGACACAGGAGCACACCGACCCCCTGCTCCCAGCCCTGGCCTCAGAAGCCTGCCTGGGCAAAGAGATGAGCTGACTGCAACACCAGTGGGCTTTTCTGCTCAGGGACAAGCAAAGCACCCTGTGGAGGGGTGCGCTCTTTAATATATATTTGAGGGCAATGCAGAAATGATATATTCCACCAAAATTCCAGGCAAGTTGTTCCTGAAGTGCTGCAGAAAAGTTCTGGAACAAAAGGCAGAGGCAGTTGGGGGGTGGAGGGGAGGTGTGATGATTAAGTTCTGGGAAGATTATTGATTTATTGAATGAAGGTCAAAACTACTCAGCAAAAAGGCAGGAAATCTTAGCACAAAGAGGCTCAATGTGGAAACGAGGAACTTTAATGTTGAGCAGGAAAAAACAGTGCACACAAGTGTAAATGAAGCATTTAGAAAAGCTAAATAAGGAAGGTCAAGGCTTTCCATGACACACATCAGTTGGTACAGCACAGCAATAAGCAAACACTTCTCAGCAGGCATGACTGGCAGTGTTGGCCCCTGTGTGATGGATAACAGGCAAAAATGGAATGACGCGTGATGAATTAGCTCAAGTGCCAAAGGAGGCTGGAGCTCTTGGGCTAAATCTACTCAAAGAATAATTTATTTGGGCCAAGGTCTGGCCTCTACCACTGGAGCTGGCTGGCATGTCCGTACTGCAGCCTCCCTGCTAAGCGCTCTCAGCTTCCAAACCACAGTGGCCACATCCTAACTACCTGTTGAGAATGATCCCTGCCCTGGGCAAGCTCCCAGCCTGTGTCCAAGTAGCACTTGCGAAAGCACTAGCTGGCCTGGGCCAAAATCATGCCAGGGATTATGTGAACGGTTCTGACCAGCTATTGGTATGGACACAGGGCACAAAGCAATCTGGTACAAGCTGTCTGCCTGCTGCATGTTCACTTGAGGTATCACCAAAGCTGCTTCTCTTCCGTGCAATTTGTGAAGTTTTTCTCATTGCCTAGTGTGACTGTGTGGTTTGTAAATCAGGATGAACCTGTGTATCCACTCAAAAGCCAGCCATGAGTACACCAGTGGATCCACTCAGCACGTAGAAACGGCAGAAGCTGCAGGTACCTAAACCCTTTCGTGGTCTCCTTTCTGCCACCCATCGGCTCTCAGTTTCCCGGGCGGTGATTTTCCCAAAGGGAAGATGTGGGACAGCCATAGAAAAGCAGCTCGAGAGGGTGGTGTGGAAGGGCAGCACCAGCGGGCTGGGGCTATGGGGGAGCACACAGACCGCTGCAGGGTTTTGGCACGTGGCTCCTCACTCACGCCTTCTCTGTTCTCCAGAAGAGAGACAGACAATGTTAAAAACCTCTGTGGTTGCTGCCTCCAGCAGTTCTCAAGATGGGAACAGGAGGCTCCTGCTGTCTCCCTGCAGCATGCAGGCTTCTGCTCCACCCTGCCCTGCCTTCCCCTCGGCTGTCTGGTTATGAGTGCAGCTTACCTGGCCGCAAACCTGTCTGTGTATATGCAATCATTCATTTGTTTGTGTGCATTCATGAAAAGACAACACAGAAACCAGCACTGGCACACGCTGCTGGCTTGTGCTGCCTTTAGAGAAAAGTTGTGTGTTTATTTGTTTGTGTTTTTATTACACAAACAAATTTGTACTGGTGAGGCTGAGCTGAGAACCATGCAGTTTACCTGAAGATCCCTGGTGTAAGACAAGAAGGAGCAAAATTCTAGAGGAAATTTTCCTTGCAGTGCTTTTTATATGAGTTAGTAAAGTGTTCATTAAAAAGCTGCTTTGTTGAGAACAAAGTGCCTCAGGAGGGTAAAAAGTGCCTTTGGCTGTCAGAGCTGAGAGCCTTCTAGCCACAAGTGAATGCTCCAGTGAAGAGTTTAGGGTCTAGGGCACATGCATGGGACATCTCAGCTATTCAGTGCTTTAGGGACTCGCTATTGCGGAGCTTGAGACAATTGACCCAATAGGATGGGTGTATCCATCCCCCAGCAATCTGTCACTCAGCCACTTAGGGACTGCAAATTTTAAATCCCTGTGGTGAACCTCGGTTTTGGCTCTGCAGAAGCCCGTGGTGATGAATTCCACAATGCAGTTAGTCAATGGGTAATAACGTGCTTTTGTTTGGTCTGAACCTGCTGCACAATGATTTCTCCAGGTGGCCCTTAGTTCTCACCTTATGGGAATACTTGCTCAATACTTGCTCTTAATCCATCTCCCCAGCAGGATCTTAGAAATTTCGCTCTGTTTTCCAGAACCATTACCCTTTCCTCATGGGGAAGCTGTTCCATACTTGCATTCATGTCTGTCACCTTCCTGGGAAAGCTTCCTGGTCCTGCACAATCTTTTCATGACAGGTGACTATAACTGCATGCTTATCAAACACCGAGTTAAAGTTTTCAGAGAGCTATCAGCAATGATTTCAAATTATGTTTTCGTTGGGGTAATGCAGAGCCTCTTGCTGCATGTGTGTAGTTAGAGCTGACATTTCTAGTGTGCCACTTCCCAGCAGCTGGCACTGGATTTTGCTGGCCAAGATATCTTCCAGTCTCTTGACACCATGGGGTCCTTTGGCTTTTCATCATCAGCAGCTTTAGGTTGACCAGCCTGGGTTCTTCCTTCTGAAAACTTTGTCACTGCACTATCCAGAACACCTCATTCACATTATCTTGGGTCTGATGATTTTTCACTAAATCTCAGGCCAGTGCCTGAAGCAACTGTTTGGGACCTCATGAGGTTGGTCCAGGACTGGGGCTGGTGGGAGAACCAAGGTCCCTGGTGCTGGTGGGAACCTCTTCAGCAGCTGGAGCCACTGCAGCTGGTCCAGGGAAGTTGTCCTTATCGGTGCCAGTCCTGACAGAGTGAGTCCCACAGTGTGGAGGTGCTCCTCCATGGGAAGCTGTTTGGAGAACGAGGTAGGGCACCCCTCTGCATCTTTGGCACTGAGCATCAGCCTTTGGTCTCCCTACAGTGACAGCACACCTGACCATGGCTGCCTGGCAGGACACAGACCAAGCTGACGATGTGCATCTCATGGGTGAGGACACAAGGCGAAAGAGGCCATGGCAGTGCTCTGCTGAGGAGTGAAATGAGCCTGGATAACCAGGGGAGAGGGTCAGGAGCCAAGTGTGTGATTGTCTGTCAGCATGTGACTGCTCTGTCTGGTCCTCTAGCTCTGGCCAGATGTCCATAGCTGGGCTTGCTTTTTCACCTGTAAGGTTTTTCTAATGTTCCTGTGTGGATAGCAGTACTGGAAAATTACAGAAAGGACCACAGGGCTGATTAAGGTAAGGAATGGCTCCTGTCCAGGGGGTGGAATAGACTGGGAAGAGAGATGACTGAAGGAGGATATGGTACAAGTCCACAAAATCCTAAGTAGCAGGAAGAAAGCACCTAGGGGATCACTGTATCTTCCAGTAATAGAACTGTGGGATGCCAAATGAAACTCCCAGATGGCAAGGTCAGTGCAAAGGAAAGGAGGCAGTTGTGCTCCCAGGGAGGAGGTGAAGGTGTGGGACTCAGTGCTCCCAGGGGTGGTAGGTGCTCAATGTTTACACGAGCTCAAATTCGGGGAAGAAATATCCATTGATAGTTATTAAATACAAAACCGCAACCTCTGCTCCAGGATATCCATGAAGGCTGGAAGAACATCCCGGAGCAGCAGTATTATAAGCCTGTCCTTTTATACTCTTCCCTGGCATCTCTGTTTTGCCAGGAAGGGAAAAGATCCTGAGATAGATGTATCCTTGATCTGGCACACACGGGCATTCTTGGGAATTCAGGTGTGTTCTTCACGTGAAGGCAAAAGAAGTCTTTTTCAGCATTTTGGACAATTTGATCCCGCCAATCTTATGAACTCAGTGAAACAAGGTTATGGGTAAGACAGCTACTTAGGACACCAGTGCACAAATGGCATGTACCCTTTGCTGATCTTGGCTCAACATGGCTGCTGACCTGCACACATATAACTCAGACCCAGAAAAGAGGAGTAACATTTCTTTCTGAAGGAAAGACAGTACAGACAGAAAAACTAGTAGAGTTTGTCAAAGATAGCCAAATGTGTTGGATGGTCCTGGATGTTAGTGTCCCCTCTTCAGTGTTCAGGCTGCTCTAGCTGTATGAGATCATTCAACTTAGCAAATCCCTGTATGTCATGATGTGTCAGTAGTCAAATCATAGCTTTATACTCCAAAATCTGTTTCCAAATATGTGTATATGGGAGGTGCAGCAACAGAGCTGTGCGCTCAGTGGTGCTGGGTGTAACAGCACTTTTTTCATAATGGGGTTTTGTTTGGACAGAAACGCTGTGTGAGATGACATAGTTTTTAGGACTGCTGAGATACTTCATGTGTTTGAAACCAAGTGCGTGCAACATGCACAAAGATCAAGGTCACCCCAAGATGTAGGCCACCCAGCCTGAGAGCTTGGCTCAGCCACGCAAGAGTCATTTCCTCAGCCTGCCAAAGCATGAACCAGGGGTTAGCATATGCTCATGTATGTCATGGTGTTCATCTGATAACACTGCCTGATGATTAATCTCTGTAATTAATTGCACATTAATATAGTTCACTGCAGCGTATTGAAACAGCAATGGAGATTCCCTCCTCAGCAAAACAAAGGAGTTTTATGGCTCATAATAGAACAGGCAGAAAAAAGAACCTTCTTTTAAACTTGTGTGATGCAACATGGTGAATCTATGTGTCTCTTGTGTTGTGACATCTGTCCATCCCTCTCGCCTCTCCCTTCTGACACCTCACATGAGGGCTTGCTCGTTACCACTCTGGCAACCTTGGACATGGAGAGATTGTCCTTATCTCAGGCAGCCTTCTGCTGAAAGTAGAAGACTGAATAGCCACACCAAGCCTCCTCTACAACTCTGGGCAGGAGCACTGCATTTCTGTTGGGAGAGCCATATCATGGAGCCGCCATGGGGTGGGACACTATCTTGGCTACATGCAGATAAGTGAGCATGCTGAGTTTTCCAAAGGAGCTGTGAGGCTGCTGTGAAGGTGTGTGTCCACCCCTCCAATTGCTCTCTATAAGGTTCTCCAGGAGCCTAAAGCCATGATTTGGTCATTTCTTCCTCTTGAGCTCTCAAGGTGGCAGGCGGTTCTTCATGCTGGGGTGTGACAGGACTGTCTCTGGTATGGGGGAAGTCAAAAACCACCACAGGATGCACCTATTTCATCCACAAATGAAATCATGAATGTTAGGCTGTGAGAAAGTGGAGTTCCCTCTTGCAAGTGAGCAGCCTGTGTCGTGGATGCATAGTCACAGCACTCTTGGACCAACATCTTCTTGATAAAAAGGGATGGACCCAGCATGAACTAGATCTGTGAAGAAACCAGCCATGGTACAATGGCTGGATGATAACCATTCCAGTATAAGCGTGGAAAAATTTATTGCAAGGCAAAGTTAAAGTTTGTGAGGAGAACCCAGTGGAAACTATGAGCAGGTTCTGCTCTGCTTCTTAGCCTGAATTTGGCCTGAATGTTGTAAATTCTACACACTCCTTCATTCTGAGTTATTTCTAGAAGGAAGGCAGATGGAAAAATAGGAAATCTAAAGCATGTCTCTAGAAGCAAAGAAAAGTTAACCCGTACTTCTTTGCATATAGTCAAGCAATGGGTGCAAGCAGGAAAGCAGGTAAAAACCAATCACACTTCTGGCAGTGACTGCTTCTGCAGCACTGTGTCATGTTTTTCATCATATCAGGTGGAGGACGCTATCAGTGATGCTCATCTGAGAGAGGACTAATGTGAGAAATGCTGAATGCCACATGGAAATATATCTCATGAGCAATAGGGTGTTAAACAGAGCAAGAAGAGGACACCTGAGAAGTTGTGGATGACCTGAGGTCATGGCTTCTTGTCTGGCTGGCAGAGCCACCGCCACACCATCCTCGTCCCCAGGGAGGTTCCCAATGCCCAGGGCTGCGGCTGCCCCAAAGCCTTGCTCCTGGCTGCCAGGTCCTGCCCTGATGGACCCCCAGAGGGAGTCCCTAGGGTCCCAACCCAGGGAGCCACCAGTCCACGTGATGTCCTGACACTGGAATGGGGCAGAGGAACTGAATCCCCCTGAAACTAATTTGAGAGGAATGGGATGGACAAAGTCTCCTTCTGGGACTCTCCACATTAACCTCTAACGAAGCAACTGCATTTTACTAAGCAGAGGACACCACCACATCCAGATGAGAGGATGGACAGTCTTCTGACACATGGGACCCCAGATGCTACAAGGAAATACAATTCATGCTGATAACTCTGCAGCTCTATTATGAATTTAAGGAGAGGTTCTCAAGGCTACGGTGACATTTTACTGAAAGGCACTAAGATGGAGATTTCTTAAGTCATTGTGAAAGACTTATAGAAAACATGTATGAAAGTCATGTGAGGACAGAAAAGGCCTCCGATGTTTTATCCTGACTCTAAAAGAACAGCATGTGGAAGTGCTCAGGAAAGTTCCCATTGTCAAAAACACAGACAGGTTGAATGGTAGGGCCCATGTTAGAAAGGCAAGAAGATTGAGTCCCTGAAGCAAGGTAGTGCTGGAAACTTTTGTCCTTTGATTTAAAAAGTTATTCACTTAACCAGGCAATCCTGCATATCAATTCTATTTTTGTTAAGTGGTATCTGCTGTTTAAGCATGTTTCTGTGAAGTACAGGCTTTGACATGAAACCACCCAGCACAATTATCCTCAGTTCAACAGTCTGGTGGAAAACCTATCAAACTCACAGGAAACAGCTGTAGCAAGACAAGGAGGAGCGATCGGAAGGCAGACAAATGGAAGATAAATGTGGGAATGCTCAAGAGTTAGGAAATGGAAGATGTCATTTTGGAAGGAAACACAAGTATGCTGTATATTAGCTAAACTCTGTCTGAAACAGACTTCAATGCGTGGTAAAAGGGATGGAGAACTAATGGGAATATAGAAATTCATTTGTGTCACAATAGGGCACGTTTTAGAGAGATGTATATTGAGGAGTCCAATGTAGGTCTGGGAGTTGGAATCATGGATAGCTTTGTCTCAGAAGGAGAAACGTAGGAAGCTGGTCTCTGAACATTTATTTCTCACTTGCGAGGAGGTGCTATGAGTAGCAATGAGTGTTTTACCTTCTGGTAAAAAAACTCAGTTTCTCCTAGTCTCCTAGTCTACTGATGTTCTTGCGCAACCGAAACTGGGAACAAGGGTGCCTGGCTTGCCAGAAGCCAAGAGCAGGGTCACTGCGCAGAGAGCCAAGACAAAAGCAGCTCCAGGAGAGCTGTGGTCCGTGGGACTGCCACTTCTCTGTGGGGAAGATGCTGCCTTTTTGGGTGGTACAAAACAATTGCCACAAGCAGCCGTGGGGGTCCTTAGTTGGGTGAGGTTATCCCAGAGGACACATGGGAAAAAGGCAGCATCTCCTCCAAAGCCAGAACAGAGAACCCAGAGCTGGCTGCTTTGCCCAAGAAAGCCTCAGACGAGCACCAACCACAGTGGGTGAGACAGCTGAGCCCCAGGGCATGGCACAGCCAGAACGAGGGGCCTTCTGGTGCTCTGTAACAGTGGCGCCGATGTCTGGCTGGAGACACTCTACACAAGAGCTGGGTATATGAACAAACTACACATGCACACGCTCTCTGCTCTCTCCCATCTGGAGGAGACGTGTGTGGTACATCAGCCTCTAACAGAGGTCACCCCTTATATAAACTGCTGTGAAACAAGCTCAAGCAAAATGCTTCAAAATATCATACTTTTTTAAAGAAGACCCTGGAGTGGGCAGGAGTTTCTTTCAGAATTCAGTCACCAGAAGAAAGGAAGAGGCTCTGAGCTCTTTTGGTTTAGATATTGGGTCTCTCTAGGATATGGCATAATTCATTTAACCGTTCTGCCCCTGCTTCCCTGCTGTGAAAACAGACAGTGAATTCTCAATGCCAGGCGACTTTATTAAGAGTGTAGATTATTTATACCAATCGTAAATGCAATGTCAGTGCTAACCATGACTGTGAAATGGCCGTTCTCCCAGTGCGAGCACCAGCTCTAAGTAACTAATGTTTTTGAGACTTCTCTAAGCCCTCAAATTCACATGGGATCAGGGAAACAGGAATGCTAATTGTAGAACCATCAGCAGCTTCCCTGGGCTAAGCACTGAGCTCCTCTTCTTCAGTGTCTCCATCTGTAAGCTGGGTTGTCTGTCTGTTTTACAGTCACGTAGTGAGGATTGATTTATTGTTTAATGTGTGTAAAGAATTAAATAAGTGCTAAGTATTATTATTATCAAGCCAGAAGGGTGAGTCAATGACCCATTTCCTATCTGAGCTTGCCTTCAAGGTGTTGATGTTTCTGGCAGATTACAGGAATTGAATATCTGCCATAGGTTGTATTCATATAGCGATGCAAATAAAGTACTTTTTGTGTGCATTATGTTGCTTCAGGCCTTGTGATTACAGAAGGAAGATGCATAGATTAAAACCGCTTTTAGATGCGCAGCATCTCCACAGGCTATGCCGTTTAGCCTCTCTGGGAATCACAGCAGTAAGTTCATACATCCACATGAAGAGACGGGTCCATGGGTCAGACAGGTAGAGTGGAAAGGGGGTTTGCTTCACCTCCTGCTCTGCTGCAGGTTTCCTGTAAATCTTTTGCAAGTCAGCTGGGAAAATCCTCAGACATGCTTTAGAAAAGCTCAGATGTCATCCATCTGCTACAGCTGTCAAGGTAAGACCAGGTAACTGGAGTTTACCCATGTGTCATTTAGGCAATACAGAATGGCTGAATTCTTATTCCTTGACCATGACATCAAAAAGGGAGCTCACCTACCTTTACCACTTAGTCATTGAGTACAGCTGTAGTGCCAAGGCCATTTATGTAAACTATTCACTAAGAAGCATCATTGTTCTGATGTCTCTCATAAAATTTGCTGAAACTGACGGGATGTTGTCTTGAAGTATACCAACCCACATGCCCTCCTGAATTCACCCCAGATAGCTCACCAGACAAACTCTGCATTAATTACTCAGCTATTCACTGTCCTTTCCCCTGTTTTCCTTTGTCCCCTGTGGTCATGTCCATTCTGGTAGAAGTGTTGCTCACGGCCCAGTGTTGTCCCTCTTAAAAACAACGGGATCTTTGCCAGTGACTTAAAATGTCCCAAAGGTCATACTGCAGAGGGAGTTTATCTGGATTAAGGTAGACTGTGACATTCAAAGCAAAATAGCCTCTTCCCAGAAAAAAAGCACCCTGAGTACTTTTATCCAGAGGCAGCTGGGAAAGAATGTTTAATTTAGTTTTACTGTTTGGGAGTAAGACCTCACAGAAGCACCTCAGCAGATACTGTTGGGATATTATTTCAAAACCCAAAACCTCCTAATTTGTCAATGAAATAAATCTTAAGGATTTTTGCTGATTATTTTTCAATTGTGAGTGTCTAAAATTAAGTCCTGATGCCATTTCCTGGTTATTTAGGTAGCTAAAGAAATAGATTGCTGAATACTGTCCTTTTCTAACAAACTATTGAAGATAGATTGCTGCTTTTGAAACTCTCATTAATTATCCACTTGCACATTTGGGCACTAAAGTACCTGTGGAAAACTGTCCCACAATTCCCAAGGACAACAGGTAAGCGGAAGTGGACAGACCACCAGAAGTGAGCACCTCCAGATTTTGTAAGATCTCTCCATGCACCCTTGGTGCTGTGAGCTCTTCATTTCATTAATGTAGGCAGGTTCTGTTTAGAAAAATATGAAACCATGTGTTTCAGAACTGACCTTTTGTTCTGTTTCTTTTCAAGGCTGAATTTAAGCTGCCACTCAAATTCTGAGGCAACTGTCAGTCCTTGTCAATGGGATCAGCACCGGTACACAATCTCGCCTGATCCTGTTTCCTCACACTCACCTGTTGCCTGTGTTTCCTTTAACCACTCCCTTGGCTTTGTGTCTCACTGCTGTCTTGGCACCATCATTCACACTCACCTTTTTTCTTAGAACAGCCTCCCACTCATGCCTGTCAAGTGCCCACCATCCCACATCAATAACACCTGTATCCCAAACAAAGCTCCTTCTTTGCAATCTTCCCTCAATGCCTTGAGGTGTGATCGTTGCCTTAGTGAGACAGTACCTGTCTCAATAAACTAATGTATCATCTGTGTATTGAAGTCAGTAGGAGGTCAGCAGTACTGATGCTTACTAACTTTTGTCATAAGTGGATCTATAATGGTCTTGCACTCCTGTAGGCCTGGTGCTGATAGCCTATAATGAAAGGCAACTCTGTCATAATGTCCTGAGATTCCCATTCATGTCTTTGCTCTGTTATTGCTGATGGACAAGAAGAACTGCTGAATTCTGATCTTGCCTCTTTCCTACTAGGAATCACTCTACACCAGAATGTTTCCACCATTACATAGAGACACATTTATGCCCTGCAAATGCTTTTTGTGTAGTATAACGTCACTTTAGCACCCTTGTATTGAATATGTCAACATTTTAACCATTGGTATAAGTAATCACAAAAACTAAAAGGGAGGACCATCTAATTTGGGAAAAAATGATGGCAACTACTGAGCCAGTCTTAGAAATGACACTAGAAAGACAGAAAACAATGGCATTGGCTAGGTACAGAACCTGCTGTCTGCACATTATGCTTAAACAGGCAAAAACTGTTCAGATACTAGTGCTGCTTGATAAAGTCAGTGGAAGAGAAGACCTAAGGATCTTTTGGATCCATGGAGACTTGGAGACATGGGCAGAACTGGGACAAGAATCTGAAGATGTGATTTTCATCTTCGTTGTCTTGCTTCCTTGGTGCACTTAGAAATCTTCTTAAATAGTTGTCATTCATTCTAACCAGATATTCCACACAAGATAGGTTTTTCCATGTGGTGGTGTTGCATCTGTCCTTCTTGTCCAGGTCTACCTGTTTGGCATGCACCCATGAATAATAAAGGCAAGGAAGAGAAAGGCACCGAGCAGTAAAAGAGGAAAAGAGTTGAAGAAAAGTAGCTAATGCCAGCAAAACAGAGAGAAAGAAATGATGGAGACAGCGACTGACGTGCAGATAGAAAGAAGAACAAAAGATACCAGTCTGAGGGCTGCCTGCTCTGCCCACT
>NW_010135336.1:0-2481 GCF_000699245.1 Pterocles gutturalis
TTGCAATTATATTGCAATTGAAATTTTCTTAATGATGACCATGACTGTGCTCATGTATGAACATAAATATACATACACTGCTGCATGGCAGAAGTCCTTTCAAAGCAAAGGCCAAGAAAAAAATGTAGATCTTGGTTCACAGAAAATACTTCTGAAGCAGAAATAAAAAACATCTGCAGCAACAGATTATCTATGACATCAAGGAGAAAATGAAGAACTTACAGTTGATGCAGAAGAAGACAGAGAGCCAGAGGAAGACATTTTAGAAGCTGTTGAAACAGGAGACATGGAAGGTGATATTAGGGTAGTGGTCTAGACAAGTGTCCAGGAAAAGATGAAGTAGAGCCAAAGGAGAGATGCAGACTTATGACACTTGCAGGGTGGTTAGGATGAAGTAATTGATATCGTATGGGAAAAAATACGACGAAGTCTAGTGAAAGGCTCAAATAAAACAGGCAGAACTAAGATCTGACATGGTATAGAAGGCAGGGCAGCCAGGATGCAAGGATTATCAGTAGTGTTTCGTGTCAGAGGAAGGCACAATGGTGAGGAAGCAGGCCTGAGCTATTACACAGTGGAGTTGTTCACATACAGCTTAATTAGCACAAGGACTTCAGTGAATCTGAAGGAAAAACTTCACCTCTGGGCTTAATCTCATACCAAGGTTATCACACTGTGATGTGCTACATAAAATTACCCGGAGAGAATAAGCTTGCCTGAGGTCCTATTCTGCTTTCCCACCAGAGTTTCTGTTACTCTTGTCACAAACTGACTAAATATACATTATCTTATTTTCCCTAAGGTTTTCTTTGTCTTTTCTTATCCTGGCCTTTCATAATCCCAGGGTTTGCAGGTGCCGTACATAATCTTCTGTGTTATCAGGAAACAGCACTGCAGGGTTCCATTTAACCAGCACAAGCTGTCATCTTCCGTTGTTGCAGTTTGAAAACTATAAAAAGACAATTATACATACTGTGAGAATGTTGATGACTACCCCTTGAAGGCTGAAAAATTAATTGTGACTCCAGTTGTGTAGAGTCATGGTAGCTTGAAGGTGAAAGTTTTAAGATCAGTGCCTAAGATGTAGCCATGCTTCCCAAATGAATAATTTTGTTGTATTTTTTCTGTGAGAAATGTCATCAAAGTGTTGTTGTCTTCTAGATGGTAAATTAGTTTCATCCCAATATATACATTTATTCTGAATTGCTCTCAAAACATCTTTGAGGTTACTCTCCTTAAAAAGCGTATGTGTTCCTTATGGCATCACTCAGCAGTATATGGCAGTAAACCATCATTTACTGCTGGACCTCTTTAGTGTAGTCTGCCCACAAACTGAGTTTTGCAGATGCATGCCCTTGCTTTGGGGTACAAGTCAGATGAATGACTACAGTATCTGTCTTGGTAATGTGACTGACCATGTGGCTATAGCTAAGGACAAAACTGGAAATATGAGCCATTAGTATTAGCATTATCTGTCAGGACCATTGTTGCTGTTGTTCTTGATGTTATAAACTATTCAGAAAGACCATAATTATTCAAATAAAATCACTGGTATAATCAGAAAATAGTGTGTTTTCACAACATTGGTACATTTACTGTGTGAAGTCTTCAGATCAACTTCACACATGCTGCATCGTCACCTCAAGTATATGGTCATAACGTGAAGTGGAAATTTCGTATCAGCTTCACACTATGTCTTCGTATATCTTAATATAAATATAAAATTTAGTTTTTCAAGGAAGTAGAGACACCTCATTCAACCCTCCAATAACTGATCTCTTATATCTTATCCATTGTGCCATGTGTTCAAGAAGAAACTGAAGCTTAAACAAATAAATAAAAAATCACACCAATCAACTGATGATGAAAAACCTCACTGCAGGTTAATGCGTGCTCAGGAGTCACAGGATTGAGTCCTACCTCTTCTTTCTTCTAGTGTCACTGGAAGTTACACATATTAATTACGAAATGGTGCCTACTACACTGTCAATATATAGTACCTAGTACAGTCTCTGACAGGGGATAGGCAATAGTCCAACATGAACATCCCGATGCTGATTTCAGAAAAAATCTAAATGCTGCTTTAGCATCTGCTTCAGATCTTTCTGCTGCCTGAGACACTTAGAGGAGAAGGGTCACACACCAGACTTTTTTAGGACAGGATGAAGGAAATAGGTTTCAATCCCCAAAAGCTCAAACAAAAGGTGTGAATCAATCATTATTATTATTTGGATTTTTTGCAGTGTTAGTGAAAATCCTACTGAAAGATTTGCGCTTTGTGTAATACAATCCCATACTCCCTTGATACTCTCATACTCCAAAACTAAGGTTTTTATTTCCTTTCATGGGCTATGACAACCATATATTTTCCCTCAGTAAAATACATGCAGGATGTTGAACAGGTACATGGGCATGTAAGTTTTTTTTGTCAGCATTTCCTCCAGTATAAATCAGTATAAAATGGATGAATGGCATCCTTAT
>NW_010135336.1:2495-3123 GCF_000699245.1 Pterocles gutturalis
AATATTGCCCTGGTTCATATTGGCAAGGTCAGTATTTGTATGGTTTATCTGTTTCATGAATGCTATACATGTCAATTAAAACTCATTTTAGGCAGCTTTAACCTGTGCACCTGACAGAAAAGCAGAATTATTTGCATTGTACCCATGAATTGATATGTTTTTTCTTGATTTTTATTAACTATTTCCTCTTCCAAAAATGTCTCCAGAACTTACTAAGAAAAAGTTTTCCTGTGTCTACTGCATCCCAAAATTAAAGAATACTGATTTCTGCTGGATTACACATTGTGATCATGCATGTGCAGATCAGCCTCTGAAGAAATTGATTCATTTATGGCCTTCTGGAATCTTGATCCTGAGGATATGCTCGTACATAGGCAAGCTTTTGCGATTTAGGGAAAGTGTGATTTCATACAGTCTATAGGCATCCAATCACCTTAGACAGAGAAATAATGATCAACAATTTGTCTAAAGTCAGCAGAGAGCTGCGTGCTCCGCTAGAGCGCAGAGTACAAATCTAATTTTGATTCATCTTCTGGAACACCAGTGTCTCTCTCTTGGTTGCAGAGGGAACATAGAAAGGCCAGCTTTCTAATTTTTACACCTAATTTATATACCTAAAATAAGGTGA